>NC_053443.1:47736144-48028628 GCF_007990345.1 Gossypium hirsutum
AATCCATAAAAAGTCATAAAAACTTAAATTTTTTTAAAAATATATAAAATTTCAAAAAATAAAATAAAATTTGAGATTTTTTAAATTATTGTGTTTTGAAATTAAAAAATACATAAATTATTAAAAAATACATATGCAAAATGCACCTAGAGATTCATTGCGAATTTACTTTGACGATTGCATGTACAAAATCTACCTGGTCAACTAATTATTAATAATTATTTTTGTCACCTAATTATGAAACGATATAAAATAGTTACTTAATTATTAGTTAAAAAATTTTATCCCTTAATTATGAAAAGTTACAAAATAATCACTCAACTATTCAATTTGTCTTTTTTAGTCGCCAGTTGACTAACGATGATAGCTTCTAAAATTGGCATATTAGCAATTTTAACTCTCAACATGTACATAGTGTGTAATTTGGTCATTTTTATAGTTTTGTTTGTCTTTTTTACACTTTCATCTAAAAAGTTAAAAAATTAAATTTATCAGCTAAATTTGATTGAAAATATACAAAAATCGGAACACCCAAAAATCCAACATTAATTTTATTTGGTCATTTTTGTAATTTTGCTTGTCTTTTTTGCTTTAATCAAATTTTATTTCCTTTTTATTTTTGCACAGATCATTACACGTCGTGAGCATAACAACTACCTAGTTAAATTGAACATTTATTATAGATATCCTAGTCCTTCTGGGATCAACCTTAATCTTTGTACTGCTATTTTTATTATTTAGGCGTAAAAATATTATTTTTTTGTGGATTCAACATTCATAAATCATAACTTGAGATTTAATAATAAATTTATTCCTTAATATTTATCTTTTTCTTGTCACTTTAACCTTTAAACTTTTTTATCACTTCAATCCTCAACCTATTGTGGCCCCTACTCTACACCATTTTATTTTAAAACTGTACTATCATTCTATATCTCTTTTATCCCATTTCACATTTTTGTTAAACAAATCTTAAAAACCAATCAAATAATGTTATATGTTAAAAAATTTATAATTTTAAAAAGATACAAATTTTAAAAAAATAAAAAATGTGAAAAACCCCTAAAGATTTTATAAAAAAATCATAAAAACTTCAATTTTTTTAAAATATATAAAATTTCAATCAATAAAATAAAATTTGAGACTTTTATAGATTATTACTTTTTAAAGTTAACAAAACATAAAATCATTAAAAAAATGCATGTGCAAAATGCACCTAGACATTCATTGAGAATTTACTTTGAAGATTGTCTGTACAGAATCTACCTATTCACCTAATTATTAATATTTTTTTTTGTTACCTAATTATGAAATGATATAAATTGGTCACTCAACTGTTAATAAATATTTTTTTGGTTATTTAACTATAAAAAGTTACAAATTAGTCACTCAATTACTCAATTTTGTATTTTTTAGTCACCAGTTCGCTAACGTTGGTAGCTTTTAAATTTAGCATACTAACAATTTTAACCCTCAACATGTACACAAGGTGTAAATTGGTCATTTTTATAGTTTTGCTTGTCTTTTTTACCCTTTCACCTAAAAAGCTAAAAAAACAAATTTATTAGCTAAATTAGATTGAAAATATACAAAAACCAAAACACCCAAAAATCCAATATAATAATTTTTATCTTTTCTTGTTCTTTTAAAATTAACCCTCAATGTCACGAAGAAAAACAAAACTACAAAAAAGGACCAAAATACACAATGTGCAAATATTAAGGGTTATTTTTTTTAAATCAAGATTAAATTGACATAATTTATAAATATTGAGAGTTAAAGTTGCTATTATACCATTTTTAAAATTGTCACTATTAGCCCACTGATGACCATAAAAGACAAAATTAAATAGTTGAGTGACCATTTTTATAATTTTTCATAGTTGAGCAGTCGAAAAAGAAATTTCTAATAGTTGGTTGACTACTAATGTAGTTTACCCAAAACTTCAACACGTTATTAATTCATTTTAAATAGATTTTTATATTTTTTTGCATTTTATTTTATCATGTTTAATTTTTATTTCATATTATGTTAATGCTCAGTCTTAGATACTTAAATTGAAGTTAAAATCTCACCATGTACAATTGTCAATTGTATTTCGATTTTTTTATTCGAATATGTATTTGTAAAGTTTAAAAAGAAAATATAATGGAGAATAATAATTCCTAAATTCCTGTTGATGAATGGGGTCATATCAGAGTGGTATAAATTCAATGGTGTGACAGTATACAAAAAAATAGAGGAGCAATGAAGACTCTAGTTTTTGTTTACAAACTAAAAATGAGAAAATTTCATTTTCAGTTGATAAGCATATTATGGATGGCCAATGGTCTTTCTCATTCTATATTTGACATAAGCTTTGAGGTTTCTTTCTATCAACCAAACTCACAATAAATGAATTTTTTTCATTTAATTAAGTACTTGAATTGTCAAAATATATTTTTTAAAAAAGGTCATTCAACCGTTAACTTTAACCATTGATTATTAAAATTAATGTCCCCATTTTTTTTTTTGCAGTTAAAACTATTATGTGTTGCAACACGACATGACATGTGGCAAAAAATAATAAAATAAAAAATTTAAATTTTATTAAAAATAAAAATAAAAATATATAAAAAATTGTAATGAATTTATAAAAAAAATTGTAATTTTTTATAAAATTGTAAAAATATAAATTTGTAAAAATATTATAAAAAATTATAAAATCAAATAGAAGAAAGAGTTATATTAATGAATAAATTGATAAAAGTTGATGAAGTTTTTTGCACCGGAAATACTATAGGAGTTGCTTCTGTGGGGAGGTTCATACATACATGCATACATACATATTCACTATAGATCATTACAAACATATGAAATCAAATAATTTGTGGATACCCAAGTATAGTACACATCATTACAAACATTGACAAGGAAACAGCACAAGGAATCAAATGGTGCATGATATGGTGTGACAAAATGTAGCAATAGCTACAAGGACGCCACTTTTTTCTAATATTTGTAACGTTTGGGTAGAAATTGATTTGATAAACAAAGCTAGCAAGAAAATATTGAATGTAAGTAGGAGGAGAAAGGTAGGCAAAACCAAGAAAATATTGGGTTGATTATGATCAGTTTGGGCATATTGGAAAGACACGATAATGAGATACGATAATTTTTATAATTTTTTACGAATTTTATATTTCTTTACATTTTTTAATAATTTTCTTACGACTTTATAAAATTTTATTATTTTTTCTATATTTCTATATATTTTATATTTTTTTATGATTTTTATAAAATTTTCTAATTTTTAATAACTTTTAAATATTTTTTATTAAAATTTTATTATTTTTTTATCTTTTTTTTGTTGCATATCATATCATGGTATGACACATGGTGGTTTTAACTAAGAAAAATTAGGGACAGATAACTTTAACAGTTGACCGTTAAAGTTATCCGTCAAAGGATCTTTTTAATGCATTTAATAGTTCAAATAGTCAATTGAATGAAAAAAAAGAGAACAACTTAATTACTTTTTTATTTTTTAAAAATTGAAGACTTTTTACCTCCTTGAACCTACAATATAAGTCGAAATAAATTTAAAAATCTCGAACTTACCCAAAACCACAATAGCAAGGCTTTGAAAAGATCATAAAAACTAAAACAATCCGATCAAGACTCATGAATAATCTACCCAAAACTGGTGCATGATCCTCAAGATAAATAAAAAAAATCCAAATATTCTTTTTTAAAGACAAATATTCTATTATATATATGTATTATTTGTATCTATTTATAAATTATTTATAATCTATCATATATATATAAGCACAAATTTAGAAATTTTTTTGAAGCGACGAGAATACTTTTATTTTCTACCATATTACTAAATTGACATTTTAAAATATTTATAATTTAACTGAGAACTATTAGTTATAATTCTATTTAAAAATAAGTTGTGATAATTTTATTAACTTTAAAATAGAGTTATAACTTGAATAAAAATCTAAGCGCACTCACTACCAATAAGTCAAAATAATTAATAATTAAGGTTAAAATATTAGTTAAAAAATTTAGAACTATTTTATTTTTTATAAGTATTTATCTTCATATTTATTAACATAAAAAAAGAAATTTATAACTTGAATAGAAGTCTAAGTAAAGTTAGACTCAAATTCGGGAGATTATATCGACCACTGAAATGGTCTAATAGTGACAGGGTTTAAAAACGGTCAATTTAAAACATTTGTTTATTTTAGAAGAAAACTTAATCTATTTTCAGAAAACACATAAGTTAACAAAAACCCGATTAAGTTTAACATTTTTCTTCTAGCGACGACTACTTTTGAAAACTTAGTTAATTTTGATTTATTTATCACTCAAAAAATTATTTATAATCTAGCAGCGGAAAGGCGATATTTAGTTTTAATTAAGTACAATCAAAATAATTCCATACGTTATTAATTCTATTTCCATGTTTCGATATCCTAAATTCAAATTAAATATCATGCATGCTAAATAAACCCAAAATTGAAGTCTCATGCCACAGTTTTGAAAATAAAATGATACAGCCTCTGGATAACTGAAATTTTAAATAATAATCTAAAATACTTTTATATAAAAACAATTCGAGCCGAGCCCTCCATATGCCGAGTTCACCTTCTAGCCTAGTGGGTTATCTGTAAAAAATGGAAATAAAATGGGGTGGAGCTATGAAGCTCAGTGTGAGTTCAATCACAAGAAAACTAGTACAAACAGTAGACAAAACATACAAAATATCAATTCATGGAATAAATCACAATTAATTAGCAATACAGAATATCAGTAAATCAGATCAATTCATCAATATAATATCTCAGTGTTCAAAGCCATGTATATATCTTATAAATGCAATGCAATTTCAATTAATCAAAATAGGTTCTACCCAACTCCACTACATTCCACACTAGGAGTTCCCCAGGACTCCTCTACCTTTACACTACAGTGTGGATGAACCACTAATGTTGCAGAAGAATTGCTAGTACAATGCGGATAAACCACTAATAAAAAAAATGTGGATGAACCACCGAGCTTTTTTTATAAAATAGTTTTTGCAGACAAGCTGTCAGTCGGTTGTGGATGCACAACATATTTGCACATTAAAGCTGCTAATATGGTGTGGGTAAACCACTAATCGGTGCAGATAAAAGATGCTAATACGGTGTGGATAAACCACTAAACAGTGAAGACAAGCTGCTAACAATTCCTCCGTAAATATAGCCTCACCCTATGCAATGCAATATGGCAAGCTCAAATAGATCAATACGGTAGAATTTAATTATGCTTTTAACAGAACAATACAGTAACAATAAATATGCTTATAACAGTTCAATACAATAGCAAATAATATGTTTATAACAGATAAACTCAGTAGCAAATAATCATGTTTATTAAGTGTTTGATTTAACAATAAATATGTCTAATTAACATAAGACATGTTGTACGTACAATCGCAAATACAAATACAATAGACATGTGTATTATTAACAATTCATGCAAATATTTATATAACATTAACTCAGTTAATTAGATCATGGATTCTATTATTATTCATATTATCAGGACTCAATTGAATAAAACAAAACACTAAAAATAGTTCTGGGACTAAACTGAACAATTCATGTAACAGCCCGTTTCAGTGAAATCAGAACAGTAGTTTCGGGACTACAAATCCGAGTCAGAAAGAAAAATTATTTTAATATTATTGCATGGTCTGAATTATGATAGAAATAACATATGAAAATTTTGTTAAGAAAATTTTACCGATTACATGTCTAATTATAGAAAGGACCAAATTGCATAAATTTATGCAAAAGTTGAATTCTAGTAGCTAGAAGGATTAAATAACTATGGAATTTAAAACTTGAGGTCCTTATATGGTAATTAGACCATTAAGAGAAGTTAGTAGATATTTATAACGAATCATCTATGGAAATTTAAGGAAAGAAAATGACTAAAATTGGAAAGGTTAAAATTTAAAAGATGATAAGTTAATTAAAAGAATAAAATAAGTTTATTTCATCATCTTCCCCAAATTTCCTACGAAAACCCTAGCTAAGAGAAAGAGATTCAAGCAAGCTTAATTAGGTAAGCAATCATGTCTCGTTTTTAGTAATTTTTACATTTCTGAGATCGTAATAACCTAATCTATTTATTTAGGGGATCAATTTGCCAAGTTATCAAAGTATTAAAATTTTTCCATGGATGAGTATGCTGAAATTTTGAAATTTATGATAGAAAATGAAAGGTTGTTGATAAATAAACAACTTTAGTAAAGTGAATTTTGATGGAATTGTAATTTAGGGACTAAATCGTAAAGATGTAGAATTCATTGAAATTTTATATTTTTTGTGAAATGCATGAGCTATAAATTTTATATGTAAAAATTGAGTAGGCTTGGAATAACGATTAAATTGCATGAATTTCATTTTTTCCGAGCCTAGGGACGAGATTAGAATTAATCAAAAGTATAGGGGCAAAATGGTACTTCTGCCTAAAATGTGAATTTGAGTAATTGGATATGAATTTCATTGAATTGAGTTAAATTTACTCGTTTAGATCCAGATAGACTTAGTACGGAATTGGATCGAGGAAAACAAAAAGTTTCAGATTAGTAGATTCTCGTATACGAACAAGTATCGAGGTAAGTTCGTATAACTAAATTATGTATATTTTCATATTTGAATTGAATATTGTATGTGAATTATGAATTTGTTATGAATATGAAAATAATTATATATCTGACATGCCCGAGAAATGTTAAGTCCTGTTTGAATAAATGAAATTTGATGGATATAAGTTTCCTGATTAGTTGTGATCTAGCATATGTTGCAAACACACCACAGCTCGAATGAGCACCCCGTTATTAGCTCTCATGAGCATAATGTTATTATCCCTCTCGAGCTTTTCGTTATATGGTTCTTGCAAGCTTTCCGTTATAGCTCTTCGGAACGTCCCGATAGGTTGTGATTCTACATGTGTTTTGGACACACCTTATCTCTTATGAGCTTCCCGATATAGGCTCTTCATGAGCTTCCTATTAAATTGGCTCTTTGTGAGCTTCATGATAATGCTCGTTTAAAATTCCCGATATATGGCTATCCGGAGCTTCCCGTTACATGACTCTTTGTGAGCTTCCCGATAGGCTCTTCGTGAGCTTTCCGATTAAAAGTTCTTTGAACTTCCTGAGTATAGCTCTTATGAGTTTCCTATTATAGCCCAGATAAGCTTCCCGTTACATGGCTCACATGAGTTTCCTGTTAAATGGCTCGAGAGAGTGCTTCCTGTTTAAGTGTTCTCATGAACACTCTTGGATGTGAATTGACGGATTATAGATTCGTACACTTCATGTGTACTATCTACCCGATATCCATCGATATTTCATAAGGTTCAACAGTCAAAATTCTGATATAAGTTGAGATAAGATCTGATATAATTAATAATTGTAACTGCTTGAAATTACATAGAAATGTTTACATGATGAGCTCATCTTTGTTATTTGAAAATACTTGGAAATCATGACTAACTTGCTTGATGAGTATATGTGTTTAGGCAAATGGCCAATTTTCTTTGGATACATGTTGTTTGTATGTTTACTTTAAATGAACTCGAGTGGCAAGTTAAATTCCCATTATGCGAACTTACTAAGCATTAAATGCTTACTTGGTTTTCTTTTCTCTATTTTATAGTGTTCGAAAGCTCATAAAGGTTGGAAATCGGTCGGAGCATCATCACACTATCCTTTAGCTTGTTTTGGTATAAATAACAAACTTATTTTGGTATAATGGCATGTATTGACTAAGTTGGCCAATGAGGGTATATAAATGGTTGGATGTATCTAGCCATTGGAATGGATAGTGATTGCATGTTTGATGTATATGTATGAAGCTATATCATGTTTAATCTATGTGTATTTAGTATGGTTAGATTGAATTTTTGGTAATCTTACATGATTACACAATTAGGTAAGTTTGATTTCATGAACATATGTGATGATATGTCATACATAATACTTGTATTTGGCTTGATCTAAATGTCTTGAATTAGTTGGTGAATGTGCTTAAATGTTGTTGTAGGTGAAAGGCAAAATGGGTGAGAAATATTTCCTTGAAAATGGCCTATTTTCGTCCACACGGGCAGAGACATGGGCGTATGTCTCAGCCGTGTGTGACACACGGTCATGCGCACAGGCGTGTGGTTTGGCCGTGTGTCCTCGGCACCTAATTTTTGAAAATTAAATTGTCCACACGGCCTAGCACACGGGCGTGTGGCTGGCTGTGTGACACAAGTTAGAGAGTTACACGGGTGTGGACACGGGCTGGGATACGGCCATGTGCCTCACATCGAATGCCCACACGACATAGGACATGGGCATGTCACTTGGCCGTGTGAGCCACTCAGCCTACCCACACGGGCTTGTGTCCCCTACACCTAAGAAAAATTTAAAATTTCACAAAAAATTCTCTGAGTTCTCGATTTAGTCCCAAATTGTTTCTAATACATATATTGGACCTCGAGGGTTCATTTAAGAGACAACATGATTGAATATGTTTGGATTCAGATATGAATAGTAAATGACATGAAATAATCGTATTTGTTCTGTAAACTCTAGTAATGGCCTGTAACCCTGTCCCGGTGACAAATATGGGTTATGGATGTTACAATTCACAAAATTCTGAACAGAATTGTAAAATTTGTAAAACATGGGACACATGGTTGTATGGCCAAGCCGTGTCGGAGGCTATAGGCTGTGTAACAGGTTGTGGTCGTGTGGCAAGTGTCAAAATAACCTAGAGGGGAGACATGACCGTGTGAAGGAGTCGTATGGTCTACACGGGTGGCCCACATGCCCATGTGGCCTTATCTTGAGGTACGGTTTGCCCCGATTCGCTTGTAAAGAAACACACACCTGACTCTGGGATCTCGAACGTCATTCCTTGTGCTTAAATTTGATCTGGGGTACCTGGAATGGGTTATTCAAACGGGATTTACACATGAATTAATAACGAATTTTAATATTCGTCAAGATTTTCAAGAACTCGGCAATAAGCCGTAAAAGATTGTTTAATCCCATGAAATATTAGTTTCGGGATAATGATATTACGAGTTTTGATATTCGATTGACGAAACAAAAATAAAAATGATAATTTACCTCTTCAGCTGAAAAAATAAAAAATGGGGAAAAAGTTAGCATGACTTGAACTTAAGATGTAAGGGAGGAGAGAGTGCTTAACCATTAAGTTACTACCCATACTTGGTAAGTTTTTTACTCCATTTAATATTTGTTACGGTGTGATTTTTATCTTAGGTTGTTGAAATTAAAAAGAAAAGAAACGAGAGAGATAGAGTTTGAACTTAGGATCTCTAAAGAGTATCCTAGTTACTTAACCATAAAGCCTAAGGCTTATCTTAGGATGTTACATTTTAATTATCACTTAATTAGTGTTACATTTTAATTATCACTTAATTAGTATTACAGTTATATTTAAATTAAAATTAAAGTTTAGATATACAAATATTGTCCATTACTAGCATTAGTATCTCCAAAAAAAGAAATATTCGAACAACAATGGCACCAGAAAGCACTGGATAGATATGTAAGATGATTTTAATTAAAATTGTTTATAAGTTATTTATTCCGCCTGGAGCAACTACTCTTTTATACTTTCTTTTTACCTTATTATTATTATTATTATTATTATTAAAAAAAGATTTACCATATAAGATTTTAGTAATTATTTTTTAATAACTATTATTAAATGTGTTTATTAATCTAATATAAATATCTTAGGTACTTATCATAAATCAGTATTATAATTGATGCATGTTGTTTTATTTTTATTTTTTAATTGAATAGTATAATTTATTTTCTAATACAGTACTAAGTTTCTATATTATTATCAACTTTTTTAAAAATTATTATTTACTTTGAATATGACTTAAATTAAATATGTACTATTAAAAATTAGTATATATAAAAGCATGACTTTAGAGAAACTTAGGAACCGGAGAGAATACCCTTTCTTATTAGACATTAAAAATAATTGATTACTATTATTTTGTAATAATAATAAAAGTAATAATAATTAAATATTAATTATATATAGTAAATTAATGTGAAATTAATTAATTAGGTCATATATTTTAAAAATTACATTTAAAAAACATAATATATTATTAATTAATAAAATTGTAAACCTATAAAATCATTGAATATAATTGGATAAATATATAATAATAAAATCAAGTTTTTAATTAAATATTTTAATTAAATAAATATAATGTTTTTATATAAATATGATTTTATTTTAAATACGATAATAATTAATCATGTTAAAATTATTATTTTTTATAATTAATAAAGATTAAGTGTTTGAGACTAAAACTATATATAAAAGGATAATATCAATATATTGATAATCTAATAGTATCTATAAAGCATAAATTTGTTCATTTATCACAACTGGAATTTTTTTATAATAAATTATATATTTTATAATTAAATTAAAAACATTTTATATAAATACTAATTACATCTAATCAAATTAATTCGATCTAATGCAAATCTCAACTCGATAAATAGTATGATTTATATCTATTTGAGAAATTAAGATAAAGAAAATCAATAAATTAAGAAATAATATTTTGTATTATTTATGTTCCTCATATTTTTATATGATATGATATGATATGATGCAATATAATATAATAATTTTATTAATAATGTTTCTATTTGATCTTAAATATAAAACTAACAAATATGTTTTATGTTCATAACAAATTATTAACATAAAATAATTATAATTATAATTACAATTAATATTTAATATAATTTAATTAAACTTTGGATCTATATTAAATTGCATTTATTATTTTAAATTAGTTATTGAATAATTAGTATTACATTTATATTAATTAAAAATAATATTTAGCAATATAAATATGTGCATTAGTAAGTCATTTTTATTTAAATAATATCTAAAGAATTACTGGAAAAATCATATTTTAGCATTATTTAATAGGTTTTGTTTTCATTTCTAAAAAAGGTATGATTTTCATTATTATTTGATATGTTTAGTTATTATTATTTGGTATTCGATAGTTTTATTATTTTTTATTTTAATAATACTTACACAATTATGAATGTTGTTTTCCAATGTGTTTTAAAATATTATGTTAAAGGCAATGGTGTATCAAAATAATGGTTCTTTGTAAATAATTTTTTTGTGAAGAAAATATTAAAAATAACAATACTACATTTTCCCTCTTCTTAATGTAGCTAGACCAACTACATCATCATGAAGAATTTTCTTGAATTCTAATGGAGACGTCTCTAAAAAAAGATTATATTAGTCACCAAGATGTCTCAAAAAAAGAGGACTACGTTTGCTTGTTGAAAAAGTCCCTTTATGGCTTGAAACAGTCACCAAGGCAGTGGTACAATAAGTTTGATTCTTTTATGACTTCTCATGATTTCAAAAAAAAGTATCTTTAACAGTTGTGTTTATTTTAAGAAGAACAGTGATGGTTCTTTTGTGTATCTACTCATCTATGTTGTTGACATGTTGACAGCAACGAAAGATAAAGGAAAGATAGAAAAGCCCAACTTAGTGAAGATTTTGAGATGAAGGATTTGGGAGCAGCAAAGAAGATACTCGGTATGGAGATTCTCAGAGATAGAAAAGCAAGTAAATTGTACCTAAGTCAGAAAGGGTACATTGAGAAAGTTTTTTGCAGGTTCAATATGCAGAGTGCTAAGCCTGTTAGTACTCCTTTGGCAGCCCATTTTAGACTTTCATCAGCTTTGTCTCCACAATCAGATAATGAGATTGACTACATGTTAAATGTTTCATATTCTAGTACAGTGGGATCTCTTATGTATGCTATGGTTTGTTCACGTCCAGATTTATCATATGAAGTTAGTGCAGTTAGTAGATACATGATGAATCCTGGTAAAGAATACTGGAAAGCATTTTAGTGGATTTTGAGATACTTGCGAGGCACTATTGATGTTTGCTTACAGTTTGGAAGAAATAGAGATGGAGTAATTGGGTATGTTGATGTTGATTTTGCTTGGGACATTGATAAAAAAAGATCTCTCAGAGGTTATGTATTTACAATTGGAGGTTGTGTAATCAGTTAGAAAGCCACCTTGCAAACTATTGTCGCTTTGTCTACCACTGAAGCTAAGTACATGGCAATTACTAAGGCTTGTAAAGTTGTAAAGAAGCTATTTGGTTAATAGGGCTCTTTAGTGAACTCAATGAAGACCTTCAAATCAGTACAGTATTTCGTGACAGTTAAAGTGTCATCATCCTTACGAAAGATCAAATGTTTCATGAGAGAACAAAGCATATTGATGTTCGGTATCATTTTGTTCATGATATTATTGCTCGTGGTGATATTGTTGTGAGCACAATTAGTATTCATGATAATCCTACAAATATGATGACTAAGTCACTTCCTATAACTAAGTTTGAACATTGTTTAAACTTGGTTGGTTTTCATTGTTGAAGATAAACCCTAAAAGGTTTCATGGAAGAGGTGAAGAACTTGTTCATTGAGAATTCATGTCAAGGTGGAGATTGTTAGAGTTGTGACCCAAATTCTTATTAAAATAAAATACAAGTGGAAAGATAAGGTATGGTGCAGGCTACACAAGAAGAATTAATATAGAAATTTACTTTCTTTGTTTGATATTGATTTGAATAAGGTGTTTCAACCTTACTGCATTACTTCTATTAGATGTTGATTAGAATAAGTTTTCTAAACCTATAAATAGACACAGTTTATACTCATTGTAATCATTTGAATTCGACATAGTGAATTTTCTTCTCCTCTGCCCATGGGTTTTTCCCCGAAAGAGTTTCCACGTAAAATTTGTGTGTTCTATTTTTCTCTCTTTTCTTGCCAATATCGACATTGAATTTTTACATTATTGATTATTTATTACCGATTTAATATTTCTTAACTTGTCAATCAAATATAATTACAGAATCTTTTCAAAAAAAATATAATTACAAGATAATTTTTTATTACTCTATAATTATTACCCTATAACAACAAGTTTTATAACTTGTCAACCAAATATAATTTTACATACATAACTGAAAATATGACCGAAAATTTGTGGTTGTTTGAGGGTTCAATATGGGTACTTAACATCATATGATAATCACGATGTACAAATGGCTCAAAATTGCTACCAAATACAATCTATCATTATCGATTAATTATTATCGGTTTTGTATTTATTAACCTGTCAATTAAATATAATTACATGATCCTTTTAGAAAAATATAATCATATATATCACATATATAATATATATTATAAAAGAAGGTACGAAAGCAAAAATGAAAACTAGTATATTAGAAAAATATAATCATATATATCACATATATAATATATATTAGAAAAATGTTTCTTTTTAATTATATTTAAAGTGAATCCTATTTTTAAATAAAGTTTTAAATATGATTTTTTTGCTAGTAATAATAATAATATAATCATAATAATAATGTTTTCAATAATAAACAATTTTAAACAAGTATTTTTCATTTTTAATTTCTAATATCATGCTTTTATAAGATTACATAATTTTTTTTAGGAAATAATTTTTTTTAAAAAAAATAAGAATTTTAAGGAGGTTTAACATGTATATTTAAAATAAATTGTTTAATTTTTCAAATTTTATAAAAAAATTTACATGGGTAAAATATGTTAAAACACATTAAAGTTAATTATTTAAATATGTATATAAATTAATTATATTTTTATTATATTTTAATTAAATAAAAATTTTCATTTAAAACTTCATTTAAATAAAAAATTGATTTTTTTTCTAAAGAAGTTTATTCATTTAAAAGTTTTAAAAATATTAAAAATATTTTAATTTATAAACACAAAATCAAGACTGCAACGCAGAAGATAAAAACTAGTATATATACTAAATAGAGGTGCTCATGGGCCGGGCCGGGCCAGGCCCATAAAAAATTTCGGCCCGAGTCCTAGGCTCGGGCCCGGCCCGGCCCGAAATATGGGCCTAAAATTTTGCCTAGGCCCGGCCTGGCCTATTTTTTTAATAAATACCAAAAATTTATTTTAAAAAATAAAAAAATATTTTAAAAATATTTTAGTATGTAAGTTTCTCCAGAAAACCTTGCTAAAGTAAGTTATTTGCCATCCGTCTTACACATTGCACCACGTCACTATTTTACTCCAAACTATCCACTTCACTCATGCATTACATTTTATAGATAGCCAAAGAATTTAAAAAAGTAGTTGAAAAAATGTAAAAGGAAAAAATGGGTATAAATTCATCTTGAATTTGGCTTGTAATGCTTATGAGATTGTTAAAATATTTTAAGTTGAGCTCGATAATTTTTGTAATTTGTACATAAGGATAATATGCCTGGTGAGTATTTTGGTATTTAAGAGCAATTATTGTCAAATAATTTTGTTTATTTACATATTGACGGTGCGAGGAATGTGAGTACAGAGCCCACCTCTACTAGAGTTGTGTTGCAAAACCAGTTTAGGGATTGGATCATCGATTTTAACTGTGTTTTGGGTGATTGTTTAGTTTTGATGCTGAGTTATGGAACATATGGGATGTTCTACTCATGTTACAAAAAAGAGGACATGATAGGGTTTTGGTTCAAACAGATTGCTTGGAGGTGATCAAAGCTATTCAAGAATATTACTATGTGTCTTCGAATTCGACTTTGCTTCAGCTAATTCAACAAGTGTTATAAAGCAGAGATCATTAAATGATAAGACATATGTCGAAAGAAAGTAATCGAGTCCTATAATTTATTATTTATCAATTAATTCCTAATTTTATGGAAGCCTTTTTTTCCTTATAATTAAAATGTCCAAAAATTTTACATATCTATGACTATTTAATTACCACATTATGGTACTATCAATCAACGCAAACATTTTTCTGTATTTATTTTTTATTTCGAATATCTCATATCATGTAACACTTTATAAACTTATTTATACAGTAGTTATTTCCATAACAACCAATTAATTATTTTCATTATACAAACAATTAATTACGATATTCCATTAATGTACCGGCATCGGATACTAGTAAAAATAGATTCGTGATGTTGAATAATACATTAACAGTCTACAAAATATAATTTTAGGATAAATCATAAAAATAGTCACTTTTATTTACCTCAAATTATATTTTAGTTACTTTTGTTTGAAATGTTATGTTTTGGTCACTTATGTTATCGTTTTATTATGAAGTGGTTACTCTACCGTTAATGACAAATAATGATGCGGATGACTGCGGAAGTGGATTGTAAAGTTTATCAAAGTTGTGGATTTATCCTAGATCTCTAGATGAACGTAAACTGAAACGAGAAACAACGAAAATAGATTAGTTGCCACAAAGGAGAGTCAAACGAAATTAAAACAAAAGAAAGATGAACCGGTTGGTAAAGAGTCCAAAAGAGAACGAATTAGGGTTTCTTTGATGGAAAGAACCCGTCCTTGGACCTCAAGAAAATGCCCCAACCAGATCTGAAAAAACAAAACACAAATAGATTTGTTAGAAGTGATTTTAAAGACAAAAGCAAACTGTTTTGTGCAAGAATGTTTGAAACAACAAGAAAAGATTAAAACTTTAAATTTTTTATGTGTTTCTTGATGGAACAAGATAGGAGAATGTCTTTCTTGAAGCAACTTTAACCTAGAACGAAAATCAATAAAATCAACAAGCCAAAGCAGCAAGAACTAACTTAAATAAGTAAGAAACTAACTTAAATAAGCAAGAAACAATAAATTAAAGATAGAAAATAGAAGATGACGTCCTAAGAAGCCTTGAAAATATTAAGAATCCACAACTCTTTCAATGGCTCTAATTCCCCCTCCAAGAAAGAGATCTACGCAAGAAAAAGCTTGAAGCTGATTCCTACAACTTGAAAGATTGTTAAAACATTTCTAAAAGAAACTCAAGAGCAATTCTTAAAGAAAAACCCAAAGAGAATTATTATTAACTCAAAAAAACATAAATCAATTGTATGTGTATAAGGGTGAACGTCCATACTACTTATATGCCCCCAAGATAAGTTTTCCTAACCCTAATAGAATAACTAACATGACAACTCATCAAATAAAAAAAATTAATTCTAAGTGTGGACTTTTAATGAGAATTCAACCAAAGGAATTAAATGGGCTCTTTAGGCTGAATTCTTACATGATGATCCACCTATTAAAATAGAATTTGACCTATGGTTTAAAAATTTTACAAGTTGGGTCACTTTGATAATTTGGCCTGATATTCAATCAAATTACTTTCCAAACTTTAGGATGGGCTTGTAAACATCTTAATGGGCCATTTTTTCAAGAATTCAGTCTTGTGATTCGTTTGCTCTTGAAATTGGCTCATACATGAAATCCAATGCGCCTTGGCTACAAGATTCAGTTTCTTGGACCAAGATTTCCAATATTTGAAATCTTGATTTTCTTGATTCTTGAAATTGTCTAAAACAACAAAATTGGACAAATATTCGGCTTCTTGATTTTCTTGAAAACAAGAAATTGAATCTTGATTTTCTTTTTTAGTCATGTGCGTATTTAGGGCCTTAGTAAAGAAGTCTTGGATGGTCCCATTCAATCTTGCTCGAATTTGCTAGGCCTTTGACCTTGTTATTGGGCCTTAAGGAAATTTGAGTCCATCACGTTCATAAGCCTTATTTTGGGCCTTGAGACTTGCATCATTCCTTTCTTCCTCAAAGAGATTCGTCCTCGAATCTAAAACATCAAAGGGAGATAAATCAGCAATATTAAAACTAGAACTTACATTGTACTCACCGGGCATATTTATTTGATAGGCATTGTCATTGATCCTCTTGAGTACTTGGAAAGGCCCATCGCCTCTAGGGTCTAACTTAGTCCTCCTTTTACTTGGAAATCGCTTTTTATGCATATAGACCCAAACCCAATCACCGGGTTCAAGGATAACTTGTTTGAGCACCCTTGTTAGCTTTGTTGGCATTTGTTTCATTTGTTTTTGCAATTCATTGTTTTGCCTTTTCGTGCATTGATTTCACCAACTCAGCTTTCATCTCGCCATTTAAATTAGAAATTTTTTTAATAGGTAATGGCAAAAGATAAAATACAGTTAGTGGGTTAAAACCATAAACAAGTGCAAATGGTGAATAGCCAGTTGTAGAGTGAATAGATCGATTGTATGCAAATTCAACAAATGGTAAACATTCTTCCCAATTCTTAAGGTTCTTACCCATAACAGATCATAGTAAAGCACCTAAAACTCGATTTACTACCTTAGTTTTGTCATCGGTTTGGGGGTGACATGTAGTGGACTATAATAACTTAGTACCAAGCTTACCCCATAATACCTTCTAGAAGTGGCTTAGGAACTTTATGTCTCTATCAGAGACAATTGTGCAAGGTATTCCATGTAATCGCACTACCTCTTTAAAGAATAAGTCCACGACATGTGTAGCATCATCTGTTTTGTGACGAGGAATAAAGTGTGCCATTTTTGAAAACCTATCAACAATAACAAATGTACTATCTCGACCCTTTTTAGTTCCTGACAAACCAAGAATGAAATCAATGGATAAATTTACCCATGTAGAAGAATGAACCAGCAAAGAAGTATAGAGTCCATGAGGCATTACCTTAGATTTTGCTTATTTACAAGCAATGTACTTATAACATACATTTTCAACATCCTTCTTCATGTTTGGCCAATAAAAGTGTTCTTGTAGAATATTTAGTGTTTTCGCAACACCAAAGTGTCCCATTAAGCCTCCACTATGTGCCTCATGAATTAGTAACTCTCTCATGGAGTAATGTGGTACACATAACCTGTTTAGGCGAAAAAGAAACCCATCTACAAGATGAAATTTGTCAAAGGCACTATTCCCACAATTAGCAAAGATATGTGCAAGATCAACATCATTTGTGTACAAATCTTTTATATGCTCAAATCCTAAGACTTTAGTATTTAATGTAGTTATCAAAGAATATCTACGAGATAAGGCATCAGCAATTACATTTTCTTTACCTGTTTTGTACTTAATTACATATAGGAATGTTTCTATAAATTCTACCCATCGGGCATGTCTTTTGCTCAACTTACTTTGTCCCTTTAGCCATTTAAGGTACTCATGATCCGTATGTATAACGAACTTATTGGGCAGCAAGTAATGTTGCCACACTTGGAGAGCTCGCACCAATGTCAATAATTTAAGCCTATCACATTCATGAGCCTTATTTTGGGCCTTGAGACTTGCACCAGTTAAGCTCCATTATCTCCCTAACGGTGGTCCTACGTGGTAGTCCAAATGGGTTTTAAATGCCAACTTGAATGTTCTACGTGGTAGTCCTAATTAATTTATTTAATTAAAGATCTATTTTCATCCCAGCATTGAACATTCAAGTTGTCATTTAAAACTCATTTGGACTGCCACGTAGGACTGTCGTTAGAGAGGTAACAGATTTTAATGGTAGAGTGACCACTTCGTAATAAAACGATAACGTAAGTGATTAAAACATAACATTTCAAATATAAGTAACTAAAATATAATCTGAAATAAATAAAAATAATTATTTTTATAGTTTACCCATAATTTTATTGAATTAGAGATTATTTTTTAAGAAAATAAACAAAAAAAATTACAAATACTTAAAATATATCATAATTTCTAAATTTTTACTTTATAATTTACCAAAAAAATAATCAATTAAACAATGAAATCCATATCATGAAATTCGTGGGATCCGGTCCCAAAGTCTTACAGAGGTTTTTTCCACATACGTGTCATCATGTAATTGGGCTGTAAGAAAATAGAGGTAGCGCTCAGATTTTGAGTGGCCCGTACGAATGCATAACGAGTAACGACGGCGTAAATCTAGAGAGTTAGAAACCACTGAAAGACACGTGGTTGTTTTTTGACAGCGGAAGCACAGTCGTCAGATTTTTTTATTTGTAAAGCTTCCTCTGATTTTTCTTTTTGGCCGCGTGCGCAAGTACTGTACAATAATTGCAGCAGGCAAATGCAAAGTTGCTTTTGGAGCTTTAGCTATGCTTTCTTTAAACTTATTATTTAATAGATTTAATTACAATTATTTTTTTAGATCATATTTGTTCTTTTTGGCACAATACTTAAAATTATTCATAGCCTCTCTCTAACCTATAAATAGGAGGATAATACGTTTCAGCGTATTCAAACTCATATCCTCCCACATTGCTAACAATACCTATGCCAATCTCAATCAGTAAAAATTAATTGTTTTTCTTCATATCAATTATGTCATTTTAAGTTTTAATTATACCATTAAAGAATATAATATAAATAAAACAATTAAAATATGATGGAAAAGAATACAAATACTTTAAAAATGATTTTATTTTAAATTAATTAGTTATTTTTTAAAATAAAAAAAATATGTTTAGATGAAAAGTGAGTCTTTATAACCGGATTGGATGGCGTTTTGATTTTTATAAAAAATTTCAAGTTTAGAAAAAGCTCCACGCAATTCCTCCAAATAATTCATTTTACTATTTAAAATGATAAAATATTAAAAATATATATGTTCTGTATTAATATTTATATATTTTTATAATTAAATTTAAATAAATTATATATTTAAATTTATTTATTTTAAATGTAGATTGATTCAAAACAAAACAAAAAAAAATCTTTATTTAAGCTACCGCCCAATCTAAAGAGTTAGTTAATTACTTTGTTCCAAACACACAATTAATGGTTTTCAAATACTACTTTTGGGTAAGAAAATACATATAATATTCAGGTTTAAACTCTTACTCCAAATATATTTCATAATAAAATCTTTAATTTTTATTAAAAATTTATTAAAAATTGTATTTAAAACGCATGGATGTGTACAATAAATAATGTGTGCATAATTAAATTAAAATAAAATTTTAATTGAGTAATAAATTTAAAATTTAAAATTTTGATAATTTAATTGGTACAAGTTTAAATCTCGTTAATTTTTAACAAAAGCTCCAAATTAATTATTGCATTATATTTTAAACATGAAATTAAACAATTTGCATTTCATTATTACTTAATAATTTATGAGAATGGAAGTTAATATATGATTACGTATTTCAAATGTATAAAATTCGATTTTCGTATATTTTTGGTATTTTAAATTCATCAATTAAATAAATAGTTTTTTTTCTGAAAGTTTCACTATTACAAATATAAATACAATATACATATCTAATAATTATAACATTATGAAATTACTACAAAATAAATCGAATGAAGAATTGAAAAGAATTAAAAAAAATGGAGAAAAATCGAATAAAACCTATTCATGTCATACATACATTTTGGGCTGAAGACTCCATACGCAATTATAAATGGCAAGTTTGAAACCTGAATACTATACTTATATTATTTCAAAGGCATAAAGAAGAATTTATTTCATAATTTTGTCATTTTGATTTTTTTTATTTATCATTTTGACCCTCAACTTTAAATTTTAGTCAATTTGATTGCTTTTGAATGAAAATATTAACTAAACTGTTAAAATTTTAACGGCGTTGATGAGACCACTAGCGTGGCAAACCACGTGTATTTCATAAAATTAAAAAATAATAATAATAAAATTTTAAAAATCAATAAATTTGAAACAAAATTTATAATTTTTTTAGAAAATTTATCTATGTTAGTAGTGAAGTATACTAAAACGTCACATGAGCTATCATGTCAATGAAATTAAAATTTTAACACTTAAGTCAATTTTTTCCTTTAAAAATTTTACTAAACTTTAAAAATTGAGAGTCAAAATGACAAAATGAATAAACGGTTAGGGGCTAATTATGCCTATATTAAAACCTAACTTTTTATTTTTTTAAAATGGCTTAATATTAAATTTGATACCTGAACTTGACATTTTTTCTTAATTTGGTACTAATTTTTTTTTGGGCCCAATTTGGTATCTGAACTTGCATTTTTCTTCTTAATTTGGTACCTAAGCTTTTTCTTAGATTCAATTTGGTACCTAAATTTATTAAATGTTATACAAATTACACAAAACACTGAAGGTGTTAAAATTTTTTTGTTATGCTACAAAAACATTGTTAGTATTAGAGGAAATTCATGTTAAAAACTAGGTATTGAGCTACACTTAACGAATTAATATTAAATAAGGAAAAAAAGATTTTTAAAAACCCAAATTAAAAGAAATTCATTAATTTCAATTAATAAAATATTTAATTATACAAATAAAACTAAAAGTAATTAAACATATAAATTACAAAAAAAAACATCATATCATCTATCCCATGTCGGTCATACATTGATTATTTTTGCTACCTCATAAAAAAATAACATTGTTAGTATATTGGAGTAATTTGTAAAATATTTGACAAGTTCAAGTACCAAATTGAACAAAAAAAAAGTTCAGGTACCAAATTAGGAAAGAGTCAAGTTCAGGTACCAAATTGAACTCCAAAAAAGATCAAATACCAAATTAAGAAAAAGTGTCAAGCTTAAGTACCAAATTAAGAAAAAGTGTCAAGTTTAAGTACCAAATATTATATTAAGCCTTTTAAAATCAAGTGGAAATGTAATATATATAACAAAAAATGGAACTAAAAATACATGATGTTTTGGCCAAAAAAAAAAGAAAAAGAAAATACATTATCTAAAATTTCCCTTTTCTAACACTATTATTTATTTTATCTATATTTCCTTTAAGGAAAAAAAGGGGTTAATTGTACAATATTAAACTAGTTTAATTGGATCAATCTAGTTATTGATTATATAAACTGATGATGGATAAAATCAATATATTGAAACCTACTCCTTTAATCAAAATTGAATTAACCACATCAATAAAATTAAATTATGGGGTTCTGAAAGTCCTTTTGTGAGAATATCATGAATGAAAAAGATCCACAAAATGAAAGTGGAGGAGGGGTGTCCCAATGACACAATGCTAATTTTAGTATTCACACCTCCACCTTTTACTCCTTTACACTGTTTGAGAACATGGGATTTGCAAATTGAAGAGGTTAGATTCAATGCACTCTGCAAAACATCATATGAAAATTTGAACTTATATGCCATGTTACCAGTAGCGTTTAGGGTTTGTATTAGGTAATGGATGTCTGATAGAAATATCTAAATATGTTGGATAAGTGTTAAATACGAGTACTTAAAATGAAAAATCCGGATTGTTTGAGTATCAGCAAACAAATAACAAGAAACAAAAGGGAAAATGATGAAAATTTTGACAAGAATATATTAGTTTACATAGAGTTGTGGGTCAGCATTAGAGGGGTCTTAATGAAAGCAGTGGGCATAACTCGGTAGATTTGCATATCCATCCACTCAACGACATGATCATCATATAGGGAGAATTGGGTAAAAAAGAAAAAGGAAAAAGAATGGCCACAGCTTCACTTGAAGCTGAAAAGCTTCTAAAATACAGACGAATGAAGTGAATGTGAGCTGTCGCTTCTTCAACAGTGGCTCATTACTTTTGGGATATTGTGATTAAAATCGAATTCAACCTAGAATAGAATATTATTAATTTGTGATGGAAAAATAAAACATGCTGGAAAGTGGATAATAATCATGTCATAATCATATATATCTACAAGTTTTGTTTTTCAGATGTTACAAGATATGGGGCTGCAATGATTATATCTGAATTTTCTTTACCACACACACACAAAAAAAAAGGGCGGGGGGGGGGGGGTTCTTGCCATAGGCAAAGTTAGTGGTACAGGCAAGGATCTCAGTGCATCAGACAGAAAACTTGAACTGAAGAAACAGTGCAAGCTAAGCATGTGTTAGAATAATTGGTAATGTGCTTACATATGCAATAGGATAAGCAAAGAAAACCCCATTTTTGTTCCCTGCTTATTCAGAGGAAACAGACAACATTTGACTAATTTCTTAAAAAAAAAAAAACTAACTTCAAGCAGTAAATAAAGCAGCAGCTCCCTTGTGGTTTGATCCATGAGGCTGTTCAGTTTGAAAAGTATGTATCCTAAAATGATTATACCAGGAGATTAAGATTTGAAAGTTCGTTTGAATCTTGAGATGGGATTTATGGCATTGAAGAGGGCTAGAACCCATTAAGGATGAATCAGTCTCCGTATCTACCAAAAAGTATATTCAAAGAGCACTAGTAGTGAATACAAATTTGACTACGGAAAAAAAGAAGAAAAACTTTGAGTTTGGTTTAGGTATTGGCAAGAGGTTTTAAAAGAGTACTAGTGTGTAAATGAGACACTACTTGCTAGCTACTCAGATTCAACTAAAAAAAAAACTCGAATTCAATTAAATTATTGTTGAACATGAACTTCTATCATTAAAACTTGATCAAACTAGTGCAATGCTTTAAGCCTTGAATTTCAAGTTGAACTTGAGCTTGGCTCGATTATACCCTAGCAAGGTGCAGTATGCATGACAAAACATTATTTATTTACACGTTAAGAATTTCAAGTTTCTATACTCTGATGGTGAACTAGTCATAGCATGCTTAGAAATGGTGCCAAGCAAGAAAATAGTAATATATATATATATAGCAGAAAATGGTTAATTATCAATTCCAGAGGTTAGCAGATGGAGAAGGCATTAAGCAAAAAGGAATGGTTCCGCAGCTTTACTTTAGTGGACTTGAATACAATTAAACAAGCTTTCCTTGTCTGTCACAATCCTTAAACATTGCCACCAGGAAATATAAGACATTCATCATAACATTGGTATAAATAATGAAACACATAAATAAAAGCCACTTTCACAAATCTACACCTACAAGTGCATTCAAGCCTCAGGCTCTTCGGTGTCCTTAAAATATTTGTGCCCAACAACAGGGTTTAACATATTTTTGGACATAAGTATAGAAGCATGACCCTCTAAATATATGGAAACATAGAAAAAAATCGGACGTGCCTGTGTCGGGCATATCCATATATGACATCCAACTCTGACACCAATGTCTTAACACATATCCATATAAAAGCAGCAGGATTCATAAGACATCATTATAACTATGTGATTGATAAATAGCACCAGTACAAGTTGAGGTCACTGTCACAAATCTCCACCTCCTATAAGTGGATTTACAAAATCCAGTGTATTAGGACCAAAAAAGTTCTAAATACAATGGCTTTAGGAAGACAGCTAATGATCATATCTTAAAAACACGAGCATAAGAGTAAAAATGTCTTCCATGGCATGATCGAGAATCAACTAGTAGATGTATTAGAGCAATCAGGACAACTGAAGTGACCCCTAGCTTGACATTTTGTACATCCAACAGATTTTACCTTAATCTCCTCAGACTGATACAGACTATCAATTAGGTTGAAACTGAATGACCCATTTGCTTTGATTAATCCAGTTCCTCTGCATCTTGAGCATGCTATCATCCGTAGATCACCACATCTCTTGCACAAGCCCAATGAACTGCAAGTTTACAAAGTTAAATATCAGCTTGTGCAACCGTGTAGATCACATCAGTCAATGAAATATATCCTGGCAGTTCTCTTTTTCCTAGCAAAGTTGAATAAAAGTTGGGAACCTCATGATATTGGATAAGACATATTACCTACCTTAATACAATAAAGTTGATGTGCAACTTGGTTTAGAAAGAGATAGACTTAATTCATTCACTTGACAATGATTCTAGACCTTCACCCCTTTTTGCCCTAAGCCATTCCTAGCTTAATCCTTAAGTTTATCCTCAAAAAAACCAAAAAGGCAACCTTTATATGCATTCCATTCTAGGCATCCAAGTTTTCCTAAAATAAGTGAACTATAAGTACTACAGCAAGATAACTACATCACAAAGAGGAAAGCCAAGCTGATGATTCCAAAAGCATTATACTTAAATTTAGTCTAGTACTTCAGGGCCATTTCCTTTTTTTGTTCCAAAGGAGATCATAACTTGGAGATAGGGGAAGGTATTGCGGATTTCAGAATTTGACCTCTAAACCTGCTAAACATTACCTCTTCAAAGTTACCGCATGAACCAACTAGGATAAATCCTAGTACAACATGAGTAAAAGACAATAAAAGACATTGGTCAACAACTCCACACAGATGCCATTTTCTTTTGTTACCTAAGAATAGCTTACACCACAAGAATTTTGTGGATGGGGAGATATTTTCACATAACTCTAGGTAAGGCAGTGCATTTGTTTGAGATAGAATCAATCACAAAGAACAGAAATCAAACATGAAGATATGGCAATCATTTTATAAAGAATCAAAATAACCCCACAATTAAAATCAATCCTAATATACAAGGCATTGCAATTTTAAATTGAATTAAAGTACAATGATAGCTTTCCTAATGTCCAAAGGACATCCAAGTGTAAACCAACAAAGTGAACAACAACAACAGCTAAATCAAAATAACTTAAGGTATCACAACTGAGAATTCATCAACCAAACTAACAATCAAATTACCAAATTTTACTCATACCCAGTAACAAAAATGTTAACTTTTTCGAAGTTTCAAAACTTGTAAAAAAAAAACTGAGTTTTACTCACAAACTCAAAAAAGAAAAAGAAAAAAAATGATTCAAACTTGGAAACACAGCAAAAAGAAATGGGTTTAAAAAAGTTGCAATTACCTTCTCTGAGAAGCAGAAATGAAAGCATCAACTTTGGGGGCAGCAATTGTAGCACATAGTAACAAAGTGCCAACTCCAAAGCCTGCAACTTCGCTTGCTGTTATGTGTTCCATTATTCGTACGTTTCTTCTGTTCAGATATCTTAAACCTTATCGATTCAATCGGTCACCCTGCAGTTTTGAAATGTCCTTCCTTTTTTTAAAAAAATACTATTAACTATTTTATTGATCGTCGGAGGCCTATTAGCTCAGCTGGTTAGAGCGTCGTGCTAATAACGCGAAGGTCGCAGGTTCGAGACCTGCATGGGCCAATTTTTATCTTTTTTTATTTAGTGTGCTTGGGCCAATAAGTTCTGAACTTTTGGTTATTGATTTCTAGCCGAAAGCCCATCTAATTGTTCAAAACTTCTAATTTTCATTGGTAAATTATTTTATTATAAATAAAATTTACCTCATACTTTTAATTCTAATCATATATGTTTTAGATAAATTAATTTTAAATAAATAAAAATTTTAATTTTAATATATCATTTTATTTTTATTACTATTTCATAAAATTTTTAAAATTTCATTTTTTTCTATTAATAATATTTATCTAAACTTTAATTTTATTAAAATATTATAATTTTAATTTTTTAAAACATTTTTTTTGTAAATTTATGTGATAATAAATAAAGAATTAATGTTTATATTAAAATTTTATATTTTCAAACTTATAATTTTTACTATCCTTAAATGAATAAATAAATTTATTCTTATGAAATAAACAATAAATTTGATTAATTAAAAAGGATTAAATCTTATATTAAACTTCCTTATTTTCATAATTTTAAGATTTTATTGATATTAAAAATAAAAAATATATATAACTTGATATGATTTGTATATAAAACAAACTTTACATGCTAAATATAAATTTGTTGATAAATAATTTTTCTTATAAAATATATAAGTTTCTTTTATAAGGGAAATGGATAGAGAGTTAAAAAATTAAACACAACATTTAATGTCAACCAAAATATTCATTTAAAAGAATCTCTTACTATTACATTAACATAAAATATAATATATTAGATGTTCACAAATATAATAAAACTACAAAAAGTCACATGCTAAGATATGATAGCAAATGGGAACCTGTTTTCATTTTACTTCAATTTTTTTTTTTAAGTTTCAAATCAGTCTTGATTTGATTCTGAGTTACTTTAAGAGTTTTGAATGCTCGATTAATGTCTGGTTTTGATTGTAAATCTCATTATACTTGTATTAATGTCATTTAATAGATTTATTGATTATTTATGTCGAATCTTTGAATGATAGTGATATTTAACAGTTGTAATACCTTATAGCTCGGGTTAGGTGACCAAGTTAGGTATAATGATAATATATATTAAATTAAAAAAAACCATATTTGAACCTTGAAGATAGTGCTGTTGAGAAGGACAACCATAAAATTTGAAAGGGTTAATCTGTAACACCCCATACCCGGCCTAGACTTTATGGTCGGATCACGGAGGTTACATCGTACTAGCAAAAGAAATGATTGTATAATTTTGAAAGAACTTAGGCGTGAGCTTTAAGCCCAGTGTGTAATTTGGCCCATAATTTCAATATAGGTAATCATAATCATCAATTTGTCTCACAGCATATCAGATTTCATATCAAAATATATCTTATTAAAACATAACATATTGTATCATATCATATCATTTCGTAACATAGCGTAACATATCATAACATATCATATCCTACCCCCATCCACTACACACCATCTCTATCCAACCAATCACATCATATAGGACTACTAGAGTCCATCCATCCAATCACACCAATAGGTGGTGGTGTGCCACTCATATAATTGCAGCTGAGCTGCTATACATAAATATGCGGTCTAGCTGCCATAATTGCAGTATATAGCACTTCATCATATCATAACCCACCTCAAAACACAAACAAAACCATAATCATATATCTTACTTACATATATCATAAATCATATGGCATGTATACTTACATATTTTCATACAAATCATAACATAGCACATGATTTAATGGTAACATTTCATACCTAACATACCTTCTAAGCTTATCCGTATACTTTTACGTATTGAAACTTAGGCCTGTTCGGCCCTATATGATGTCTACGTACCCAAATTTTGAGTCCCTCAAACAACCCTTAATCGGGCTTTAAAATTTAGCAAAAAGGTTCACACAACCTCAATAACTAGCCGTGTGGAACTACAAGGTTTCACACGGTCGTGTGCTCCATACGGCTAAGCCATATGGACTGCAAAAACACACACGACCATGTGGTCATTAGGTAGTTTCGAAACCATCCCCTATTTTCACAATTTTTTTCGAATTCTGATAAGCTTTTTGAATTAGATCACAGACCTAATAATGAAATTGATCACTCATAGATTTGAAACTCACGAAACCACTCGAATAACAGTGCCCAAAACGTGACTTACTTCGCTGAAGGTAATAGACCTTCATTCCCTTCACACCCCAATTACAATGATCCGAGACGACTGTCAGAACGAACAGAAAAGAAGATATAATCACTGCAAGTGAACAAAAATGATGGAAAGAAAGATAAGATATCTTTTATGGAGAAAAAGAAATAATAAAAGAAGAAAGCAAAGAAAGTGAGAAAAAAACACAAAGAAACAAAAAAAGAACAAGCAGAATAGAAACGCAAGAGTAAAGGGGTATAGGCGGTTAGGAGTAGAAGCACATTTAGGAAATTTTGAAATTCAATTTTAGAATAAAATATAATAAAAAGATAATTAAGACTTATTTACCAGATTTCCTAGAAACTCTAATGTCCAACCAAAAGACTAATAGAAAATATTTCTCCCTTACGCACGACAGAGCTTGAACACAAGACCAAAACAAACAACCCAAAGCACTTAACCAACACACCATAATAAATTACTTGGCAATCTTATACAATTAAAAACTAAGAACTTTGGGGCATTACAACTCTCCCCTCCTTAAAGATATTTTGGCATTCAAATTTTACCTACGTCAAAGAGATAAGGATACTATTGACGTATTAAATCCTCAGGCTCCTACGTATAAAGAATAATGACATGTATAGGTATCAAAACCCAGACATGTATTAAATCCTTAGGCTCATATAAAATTTAATTATATCAGTCCATTTCAAATATGAAATTTATACATATCAAGAATAATCCTATACCGATACCGCAAGATTCATGAAACCATATTCAACAACTCACAAAGTGGATAAATTCATAGCATAACATATACATCTCATCCCTAGCATAGTAGGATTTATAAAACTTAAAACCCTTTCAAATTTTCTTATTTTCATTTGTATTTCATTACTTTCCATTGCATTTACTTTCTTTAACTTAAATAACAATATCAATTCACCTCATCATTCCCTTTTTCATCAATTTACACTTCAAGTATGAACATACTATTTCATTATCTTTCCACACTCATTTCATATGCATAACACACAAGACATAAGCATATCATCAACCATAGCCACAAGTTAGTGCATTTAAACATAGCTCTTTTGGAATTAATCACATGATAAACCATTTCATAATAAATTACATAATTTAAACCTTACCACTCTTTCATAAACACAAGCATATTTCCATTTGGACACTCACCATTACAATACATGACATGATCCAACTAAAGCTTGGCAAAAGCCTAAGCATTCACACCAAACATGTTAGCATACATGATACAAATCATGAACACATTAACATGAATAGCCATTTAATCTCAACATGTATCACTTGAATCTATTACTCATCTTAACTTGCATAATTTTCGTGTATCACCATATCTAGGATATTCATATAGTTTTATGTCTTAATTCATATCGTTCTTTTTACATTTCATTTGCATAACACATAAGACATAAACATAACATCACTTAAATCATACTTTTCATAATCATGGATGTTCTTACTTGAATCATCGATACATCACACCTTTCTATAATTGTCATAGTGAAATCAATCGAAACCCTTACCGGTTCATCCCTTTTCATGCCCATTGAACCACTTCAAATAATACCGAATACACGGGAAAAGCTCACAAAAGTGTGCTAAACATATAGGCGTAGCTCACACGAGCTGTAAAATGGGTCTGGTCACACAAGTTGTCGGTCAGAACGTAGTTACACAATGCTGCTCACACAAGCTGTCAAGTAACCGCAACATATGTCGGAAACTCAACCACCGGTAGGACGTTCAGGACCAGCACCTGAAACACGGTAAACCTAATGACATGTCATTTGTATGCTATATATTCCTAAGGTTCAAATGGGACTCGATAATCGTCGTACGTCGTTGAATTTCCCTCGTTTCATTACAAGATAAATTGTATAATAACATATATATATCGATTCATTTTTAGTAAATTTAATACAGTAACATTCAATTTAATCAAAAATATAAATAATACAGTTCATACGAACTTACTTGACTAAATTGCAGAAATACCAAAGTTTAGGGGCATTTTGGTAATTTTCTATTTTCCTTGACTTTCCACCTGATCTTGATCTAAATTAATAATTTCATTCAATATATTAATTTAGAGAATAAAAAAAATTTTATTTCATGCAATTTGGTCATTTTAAAATTTTTACAAAATCGCCCCAAAGTTTTACTTTTATTCAATTCTATCCTTGAGCCCAAAACATGCAGATTAACCATTTTAATACAAACTCAAGCTATCCAAATGTTCATAGTATTCAAAAAATTCCATTTATGCAACAATTTCATATTAAATCCTTGTGCTTTTATTAATTTAACAAATTAGTCCCTAATAAAAAAATTCATCAAAATCACTTAACAAAGTACTTTTAAATATAAATCAACTTTCCAAATTCATCATCTAACATAAAAAATTACAATATTCATCAATGGAAATATTCAAAATCTTTAATAGTTTCAAAATCGAAGGTATGGGATATCTAGACCTAGTTGCAACAATCTCACAAACATAAAAATTATTAAAAACAGATGAAAAATGGCTTACCATGCATGAATTAAAGCATGGCCGAACCTTGGTTCTTCTTGCCATGGTGTATCAGTGATTAAGATGTCAAATGAAGAAGAAAACCTTTGTTTTCTTATTTTATTAACTTTTATTTCTTTATTTTATCTTTTTCATTTAATAATAACATTATAATATAAAATCACATATAAAATTAAAAGAACATAAAAGCTTTAACCGTCCACCAACTTAAGAATGGGTAATTTACCCATTAAGGCCCTTCAATTATAGTTCTTTAATCAATTAACACATTTAAACTAATTGCGATTGACTAACACATTTAAACTAATAGCGATTGACTTATCAACTTTTATGATTTAGTCCTTTTTGCTTAATTAACTATCGAAACGATAAAGTTTTCCAACGAAACTTTAATACCACCTTATTTACACTCTGCAAATATTTATAAAAATATTTACGACTCGTTTTATAAAAATAAGGTCCCGGTACCTCAATTTCTAAAACCACTTGACCTTAGGGTCATACCACTTGAACTTAATAAATCGCTTATAAAACAGAAATCACTATATCAAAAACCTTTACAAAGTCACAATTAACTCGTAAATATTAAATATAATATTTATGAACTTACTCATCGGATTTGGTGGCCCCGAAACCACTGTTTTTGACACCACTAAAAATAGACTGTTAAGGTCCAAGAAATTCTTTTAGATTTGTAATCAAGATTGAAGCATAATTAGATCCTTAGATACGTAAGGCATGTTGCACATTAAGTCAATCATCAATACAATTAAAATTTTAACAGTTCAGTCAACTTTTCCATCTAAAACAAAACAATTTAATGAAAGTTTGAAGGTCGAAAATCAAATTGATAAAATAAATAAATAAGATAAAAATGACAAAATAGATAAATATTAAGGGAAAATTGCCTTTATGCCATTAAAAAACTACCACAATTTAAAACAATCCACTTTTTTCTCAATAAAAAATATTTTTCTTTTCTTTTAATAAAAAAATATTATTATGTTGGGAAATTTTTTCTCTCTTGTTAAATAAATATTTTTCTTTTTTGAAATATAATTTAAATTAATTATAAAAGAATATTACCTAGAAAACAAATACAAGTTTTTCTCTTAGAAATAATCCAATTCTTAATTGTAACAATTTTACAAAATATTTAATTTTATTTTATTTTTTGAAATGGTACACTCACTATGATGTGGGTGAAAAAAATGTAACAAATTTAAATAAAAATTAATTGATATTTTGGTTATACTGGTAAAGTTTGTTGTTTATCATGCATGGTATTTTGGGTTCAAATCTCATTATAATAATTTGTTTATTAATTTATTATATAAAAAGATAAACACGCCCTCAAAAATATAAATAACTTGTATATGAAAGAATATTTTAGTAATTTCATAATTGAGATGGTGTCCAATTGACCCTTGATACAAAATTAATAAAACACTTAAAATATAAGTATGTATTTTTTTTATATTTTTATTAATTATTGTAACTTTTTTCATCCATAGAGTAGGTGTTACATTATTTTTGTTCTTGTAAAATGAAGGTATATTCCATCTCTATTTTATAGTTTATGAAGATTATGTAAAGCCCCAAAGTTCTTAGTTTTTAATTGTGTAAAATTGCTAAGTAATTTGTTATGGCGTGTTGGTTAAGTCTAATGGGTTGTTTGTTTTGGTCTTGTGTTTAAGCTCCATCGTGCGCAAAGGAGAAATATTTTTTATTAGTCTTTTGGTTGGGCTCTAGGAAATGTGGGGAATAAGTCTTAATTATATTTTTATTATATTTTATTTTAAAATTGAATTTCAAAATTTCCTAAATGTGCTCCTACTCTTAACTTCCCATACCTCCTTTGCTCTCACGTTTCTGTTCTGCTTGTTCTTTTTTTTTTATTGCTTTCTTATTTTCTTCTTTTATTACTTCTTTTTCTCCTTTTATTATTTCTTTTTCTCCATAGAAGTTATCTTATCTTTCTTTCCGTTGTTTTTGTTCATTTTCTGTCATTATATCTTCTTTTGTGTTCGTTTCGGCAATAGTCTCAGATCGTTGTAATTGGGGTGTGAAGGGAGCGAAGGTCGATTACCTCCAGTGGAGTTAGTCAAATTTTGGGCGTTGTTATTCGAGTGGTTTTGTGAGTTTCGGATGCGCAAGTGATCAATTTTGTTTCAGGTGTGTGATCTAATTTGAAAAGCTTATCGAAATTCGAAAAAATTGAGAAAACATGGGCTAGTTTCGAAATTGCTCAGTGACCACACGGTCACAGACCATGTGGGTAGTCCATGTGAACCACATAGGCTAGTTATTGGGGTCGTGTGGGTATTTTTGCCAAAATTTTTAGGGCATGTTTAGGGGTTGTTTGAGGGACTCAAAATTTGGGTTCGTAGACATTGTATGGAGCTGGAAAGGCCTAAGTTTCAGTACGTAAAAGTATACAGATAAGCTCAGAATGTATGTTAAGTAGGAAATGTTACCATTAAATCATGTGCTATGTGATGATTTGTTTGAAAATATGTAAGTATGCATGCCATATGATTTATGATATATGTAAGTATGATATATGATTATGGTTTGTTTGCGTTTTGAGGTGAGTTATGATATGATGAAGTGTTATATACTGCAATTATGGCGGCTAAACCACAGATTTATGTATGGTAGCTCAGCTGCAATTATATGAGTGGCACACCACCACCTATTGGTGTGATAAGGATACTACATGTCATTTTATTTTCTTTTCGAAAAAAAAGAGATAGTCAATTTTCTCTCCATCTTCCTCATGATTTCTTTCCTCAATTCCTCCCATTGCCACCAAATTCCGCTTCTCTTTCCCACCCTTGGTGTTTCTTTTTGTTTTTCCTGGCTTCAATTGTTCGTTTGTGGCAACTTTCGTTTCCGTCTCTTCGGTAAGTGAAATAATGAGGTATTGGTTTTCTTCTCAACTTTTAGTTTCTTCCTTTCTTGCTGAGAGTCTCTTAACGTTTCGCTATTCTTTCCCTAGTCAAACCTTCGCCTTGCTACCTTTCCCTTTTCCGGTCATTTTTATTTCTACTCTCTTTTTGCGCATCGTTCTCTTCGCGTTTCCGGTAAGTTTAGTTTTGATTAAATTTAAACTAGGATTTGGGCAACTGTTAATATGGATTCCTTTGGTTTAGGGGTTTATCGAAAGGTTGTTTATCGCTCGCCAACGTTCTGAAGACGAGGAATTCCTACTACTCGATATAAGGTAATGGCTTATCACTCGAAAGCTGATCACTTTACTTTGGGATTTAGATAATTTGATGGTTTAAATGATTCAGTTAGTGTTTATTTTCGATTTTATGTATAGGTGTGCTCGGGAGTTTTTGGACATCAAAATTGAAGCAGGTGTGTAACCGTAACACTGTAAACGAAAAATGGTGAAAAGCTGAAAAGTGAGGCTATCGACGCCACATAGGCATGTGGCCGTCTGTGTAGTAGGCCGTGTGACCGAACACGGGTGTGTGATCGACGAGGCTAGCCGTGTGCGATACACAAGCCAGACCGAATTGGGCCGTATGGGCCACACGGGCATATGAGGCCACACGAATGAACCACACGAACGTGTGAGATTTTTGGGTCAGGCCATATGATCTACACGGCCAAGGCCAATTTAGGCCATGTGGGCCACACAGGCATGTGGGCCTACACGGGCAAACATCATGGGATTGTAGGCCTATTTTCACTGTTTAATTGCTAAGGTTGCACGGGTGGCTCGAGTCGACTGTGGACCTACTGTAGGGTCGGTAAGCTTATCTAGACTCCTAATCGACTGAAATGATTGTATGACTAATATGATTAAGCATGATGATGTCCCAATGATTTGAAACTGTATGTTAGTTTACATGCATGATATTATGTATAGCATGTCATATTTGTATATTGCATTGCATTGAGTTGGGAATTATATTATTTGGATGAAGTGTACTGAAAGGCCTTGGGACTAATTTACTGGCAGCTCAGCTGCAAACCACTGTTTAGTGCCGCATGCGGTACTTTTTGGAGTGTAGGGATGGATGGGTTGATTATATCCCCACATGGAGTGTAGGGTTGGATAGAGATGGTGTGTAGAGGTTGGCTGGGTAGGATTTTGTGACTGTATATCTGGTACTATACTGATTACTGATACTGTAATGGGCCAATGCCCTAATGCATGACTGCTTCTATACTGAAATGGGCTAAAGCCCAAACTAAAATTGAACCTGGTACTGAAACAGCTTAAGTCCAGACTACGACTGCATTATGTCTGCTTGTTCTATATGGGGAATTACACACTGAGTTTTCGTAAACTCACCCTTCTAATTTATCTGTATAGTTAATCCCTAGGATTGGGCAGATCGGTGTGGTGGAGGACTCAGCGGTGGCTACACAACCTTATTTAACTCTATTTCGTACTTAATTATGATTTTAAATTTTACTTGAGAATTTTATTGTAAATATGGCCTCTAAGGATTTTTCTTAAATTTGGGAATTTTAATTTATAACTACTAGTTTTAGGAAATCTCGAGTTTTCAAAAGAACCAAACCTTTTAATAAAATACTCACGATTACGCAATCAGTTTTAAAAAGCTTTCGCATAGATTAAATGTTTTGAAAGCTTTCGAATGATTAATTAATACGATATTAGAATTAATAAATAATAATGCAAGAACTCTAAACGAAAAATGTATTTAGCAAAGTTACGGTTTCCCAACACAGGCTACAGTTTTCAAACACACTACCATATGACATTGTTAGATTCAGCCATAACGTCCAGGCCAGGTTTGGGGTGTTGCATTCAGTGGTATCAGAGTCAGGTTGTAAAACTCGGCTATGGATTTGGGTTTTTAAGATTCGATTTTCTAAGAACTGATTTTTAAATGATGTGAAATATTCTTACTAAATGTGTGGCACATTGAGTCTTCGGTGTCGATCCTGTAAGTCCTCTGAACTAATATCTGTTTAAAAACTAAGAGTGTTATAGATAGTATATACTGAGAGTACTATAGATAGACTGTATTGAAAACACTCAGGTTAGTGTATACTGATACTGTAGTAAAACCGATAAACACTGGTAGACACTGCGTCGGACGAAAACAAACTTTGAACTATTGAAATTGTTTTCATAAAATATTTGCTAATAACTATTGAACTGTAAACTAATTCATAATACTTTTAATACAAATAAGCGCAACTAGACGATGAGCGCACGAGGTACTCGCAGACCGGGTACTAGAGGCCAAGGTAGAGGCTGTAGAGGGGCTCGAGCTGAGTTCTTTTCACTGGGTAGTATGCCAAATCTAGACATTAGCGAGACACCAGTGTCGCCTGTCATTGAGATTGGGTCACAAGACCAAGTGGCTGGGGACGACGCACTGTCTCAAGCTATGTTGAGGATTTTAGAGAGGGTTGTTGGGCCCAATACTGGAGCTGGAGGTCGCGGGTTGGTTACGGAATGACTCTGATCTAATAGAGCTAAGCTTTTTAGGGGTATTGCTGGAGCTGCCCCTAATGTGGCAGAATACTGGATAGAGGCCACAGAGAGGATTATGGGCGACCTGGATTGCACCCTTGAGCAGAAGTTGAAGGGTGCTGTATCACTACTGCGTGATGGGGCTTATTAGTGGTGGCTCACTGTTAAAAAGGGCACTTAGCCCGATCGACTAACCTGAGAGTTCTTTAAGGTTACTTTCCAAGGGAAGTATGTGGGGTTAGTTATGTGGATGCCCGTAGGAGGGAGTTCTTAAACTAATTCAGTAAGACAGATTAGTGGCTGAGTATGAGGCTGAATTTTTACGACTGAGTCGCTATGCGCGTGGTATGGTGGCGACTTAGTACGAGCGATGTGTTTATTTTGAGGATGGCTTCAACGATAATCTAAGGGTTCTGATAGCTCCATAGAGGGAGCAAGATTTTGCTGCTCTGATTGATAAGGCAAAGATCGCCGAGGAAGTGAAGCGCACTGAGCGTCAGAACTGTGACAGAGAGAGGTAGGAATAAGAGTGGTTCAGAGCCATCGAGTTTCGTTCTGAGGCCTAAGAAAAATGCCAGAGTTGATGTGCCGATGAGAGCTGGGGCTCCCATTGCTGCTACTAGACAACCACTGTGTACTGATTGTGGTAGGCGCCATCAGTACGAGTGTTGGAAAAGAGTTGGGGCATGTTTGAGGTGCGGTTCTCTAGAGTATCGTATTAGAGAGTGCCCACAGAGGTCCGACCAAATGCAAGCTTCGGGTAGTAATACTACGCAACTGCCAATTGTGCCGGGGTCACAGGGCACCGGGCAGATGTGCCGATCATACTGAGGCAAGGTAACCAGCTCTAGTTTATGCTGCTCGTCCCCGAGAGGATGGAGATGCTTTAGACATCATTACGGATACGTTCTTTATTTACAATGTACCATATATTCACTGATATATATAGGATCCACTCAGTCCTATATAACTTGTACCGTATCTAATAAACTTGGGTATATTGGTTGAGAGCACTACGAGTGAGGTCACTGTACTGAGTCGGTTAGGGCAGTCAATAAGGGTTAACAAGATGTTTAGAGATGTTCCTCTAGAGGTTCAAAGAGTTATATTTTTGGCTGATATAATGGAACTGTCTTTTGGGGAATTTGATCTGATACTAGGAATGGACTGGTTGGTTAAACACCGAGTGAGCTTAGATTGTGCCATGAAAAGGGTTATACTGAGAACTACAGAAGACAGCGAGGTAGTCATGATTGGGGAGCATCGGAACTACTTATCGAATGTGATTTCTGCATTGAGGGCTGAAAAGTTGGTTCGTAAGGGATATGAGGCATATCTGGCTTACGTCAGTGTTTCAGATTCTAGAGATTCTTCGGTTAAGGATATCAGAATGGTTAAGGAGTTTCTGGATGTTTTTCCTGAAGAGCTACCCGGGTTACCTTCAAATCGTGAAGTATATTTTAGTATTGAGCTCCTTCCTGGTGCAGCTCCGGTGTCCATTTCTCCTTATAGAATGGCACCGAAAGAGCTTGTGAAGCTTAAGGCCCAGATTTAAGAGTTACTAGATCATAGGTTCATCCGTCCTAGTGTGTCTCCGTGGGGAGAACCAGTACTGTTTGTGAAAAAGAAGGATGGATCTTTGCATATGTGTATTGACTACCGTCAACTGAACAAGCTGACTATCAAAAATAAGTACCTTCTACCGAGGATAGATGATCTTTTTGACCAGTTCCGAGGGGCTTCAATTTTCTCTTAGATTGATCTACGATCAAGGTATCACCAGTTGAGAGTTAAAGAGGCTGACATGCATAAGACGACATTTAGGACTCGCTATGGTCACTACGAGTACCTAGTGATGCCATTTGGACTAACGAATGCACCGACAACTTTTATAGATCTAATGAACCGAGTGTTCCAGCCCTATCTAGATCGGTTCATAATGGTATTTATTGATGATATATTGGTGTATTCAAAAACTGAATATGAACACGATGAACACCTCAGAGTGGTTCTACAAATTCTGTAAGAGAAACAACTGTACGCCAAGTTCAGTAAATGTGAGTTCTGGTTAAGTGAAGTAAAATTTTTGGGTCATGTGGTTTCTGCTGAGGGAATTAAAGTTGATCCTTGAAAGATTGAAGTTGTCTTAGGTTGGAAGTAGCCTAAGATTGTATTTGAGATCTGCAGTTTTCTAAGAATGGCAGGGTATTATCGACGATTTGTGGAGGGGTTTTCTTTGATTGCCGCACCCTTGATTAAGTTGCTACATATAGGTGCGTTGTTTAACTAGACTGATTCGCAGCACGAGAGCTTTGAGAAGCTCAAGACTGTACTGACTGAGGCCCCTGTTCTAATATAGCCAGAGCCTAAAAAGGAGTTTACTGTTTACAGCAACGCACCACATGTCGGTTTAAGATATGTGTTGATGCAAGAGGGTAAAGTGGTAGCGTATGCGTCTCCTCAGCTTAAGACTCATGAGGTGAATTATCCAACGCATGACTTGGAGTTGGTCACAGTGGTATTCGCACTGAAAATTTGAATGCATTATTTGTATGGTGAGAAATGTATTATTTAAAGTGATCATAAGAGCCTCAAGTACCTTCTCACTCAGAAGGAGCTGAATCATAGCCAACGTAGATGGATTGTGTTGCTTAAGGACTACGACTGTACTATTAAATTCCACTCTGGTAAGGCTAATGTGGTGGCTGACGGATTAACCCGTAAAGTTATGACTGACCTGAGGGCGATGTCTGCTCGCCTCAGTTTATTTGATTATGGTAGTCTGTTGGCTGAACTATAAGTTAAACAGATATGGATAGAACATATTAAAGGTGAACAGAAAGAGGATGAGTCGTTAGGACTTTATTTCTGACAGGTGGAGAGTGGGAATACTGAGAATTTTGGACTAAACTGTGAAGGGGTACTCTATTTTCGTGAGAGAATCTGTGTACCGAAAGGTATTGAATTGAGGCATTCTATACTACAAGAGGCGCATAATAGCCCTTATGCTATGCATCCTAGCAGAAATAAGATGTACTGCGACCTTCGTGAGTTATACTGGTGGCCATGTCTTAAGTGAGAGGTTACTGAATTTGTGGCTAAGTGTCTGACATGTCAGCAGGTTAAGGCTGAGCATCAGTTACCTTCGGGATTGTTGTAGTCAATCAAGATTCCGCTTTGGAAATGGGAGCGTATAACTATGGATTTCGTTAGTGGGTTAACCCTCACACCCACTAAGAAGGATACGATGTGGGTCATCGTGGATTGATTGACCAATTCGTAGTGACTACTCCCTGCAGAAACTGGCTAAATTGTATGTGTCTGAGATAGTGAGACTGCATGGGGTACCAGTTTTAATAATATCTAATAGGGATCTTCGCTTCACGCTTCAATTCTAGAAAAAGCTACATGAAGCTCTAGGTACAAGATTGGACTTCAGTACTGTGTTCCATCCTCAGACTGACGGCCAGTCAGAGAGGGTGATTCAGATACTAGAGGATATGTTGAGAAGTTGTGTGATTGACTTCCGAGGCAGTTGGGAGGATTGCCTACCGCTAGCAGAATTTGCTTATGAAAACAGCTATCAGTCTAGCATTTAGATGGCACCCTACGAGGCATTATATGGTCGTAGGTGTCGCACACTTTCATGATGGACTAAGTTGGGCGAGCGGCGTATTCTGGGCCCTGAACTAGTTTCTAATACCGAGGATAAAGTTATGTTGATTCGAGACAGATTGAAGGGGGCATCAGACAGACAAAAGTCCTACGCGGTTCTGAAGTGTCGAGAGATTGAGTATTCGGTGGGAGACTTCATTTTTCTCAAGGTCTTGCCGTGGAAGAAGGTACTGAGATTTGGTTGCAAGGGAAAGTTGAGCCCTAGATTTATTGGATATTACCATGTGCTCAAGTGAGTGGGGCCGGTTGCCTACCAATTAGAGTTACCTCCAGAGTTGGACCAGATTCACGATGTTTTCCACATATCGATGTTGAGGCACTACCACTCTGATCCCACGCATATTGTTCCTATTGAAGAGATCGAGGTTAGGCCAGATCTGACCTTCGAAGAGGACTAGTTCAGATTAAAGGTGTTCATGGGCCGGGTCGGGTTCGGGCCGGGCCCAGAAAAAAAATTCAGCCCAGCCCAAAATATGGGCCTAGAATTTTTCCCAGGCCCGGCCCGAGAAAAAATTCATAAGCCCGGGCCCGGCCCGGCCTGTTTTTTAAATAAATACTAAAAATTTATTTTAAAAATTAAAATAAAAATTAAAAAAAGTATTTTAAAAATATTTTAAAATTAAAAAATTAAAAAAAGTATTTTAAAAAAATTAAAAAAATTTTAAAATTAAAAAAAATTAAAAAAATATTTTAAAAGTATTTTAAAATTAAAAAAATAAAAATATTTATTATTTGGGCCGGGCCGGGCCCGGGCCAAAAAAGTGGTGCCCGAGGCCCGGCCCGTTTTTTAATCGAGCCTCGTTTTTTTGCCCAAGCCCATATTTCGGGCCTATATTTTTACCCAAGCCCTCTCATATTTCGGGCGGGCCGTCAGGCCGGGCCGGGCCGCCCGGCCTATGAACTCCTCTAGTTCAGATATTGGATTGTGACGTAAAAGTTCTGAGGAGGAAGTCTATTCCACTGGTTAAAGTCCTACGGCATAATCATAGCACCGATGAGGCCACGTAGGAGCTTGAGGATGCGATGCATCAGCAGTATCCCCATCTGTTCTAATCAGGTAAAATTTCGAGGCCGAAATTTTCTTTTAGAGGGTAAAGTTGTAACATCCCAAAATCTATTGTATATTTGTTTCCATGTATTTATGACACAAATATATGTCTGCTTTAGTGGATAAGTGTTCTGAGTGTGTGTGCAAGGTCTTAAGTTCAAGCCTTGTCTTGGGAAAATTTTTGTATTTTTCTGAACAAAGCCCTATCACTAGTCAGTAGGCTTATAATTAAATGTTGGTAAAATATGTCAGAATGGGTCTGCTGGTCTGGTGGTTAAGTGAGAGCTAAGGAGCTAGAGGTCTAAAGTTTGAACCCCTGCTTGTGCAAATAGGATTTATTTTTGCTCCTTGTGTCGTGTAGGAGTTTGAGGTGTGGTAAAATACTGAGTGTTTAAGGTGTGTGGGTAAGTAGTGGACGGTTAAGGAGTGTTTGAGGGCTGCGGGGAAGTGTGGGCCAATTTGAGCCATGTGGGCCACACAGGTGTGTGGGCCCACACGGGCAAACATCATTGGCTTGTAGGCCAATTTTTACTGTTGAATTGCTAAGGTTGCACGGGTTGCCCGAGTCGACTGTGGACCTACTGTAGGGTCGGTAAGCTTACCTAGACCCCTAATTGACTGAAATAACTGTATGACTGATATGATTAAGCATGATGATGTCCCAATGATTTGATATTGTATGTCGGTTTACATGCATGATATTATGTATAGCATGTCATATTTGTATATTGCATTGCATTGGGTTGGGAATTATATTATTCGGAGGAAGTATACTGAAAGGCCTTGGGCCTAATTTACTGGCAGCTCAGCTCCAAACCATTGTTTAGTGCCGCATGTGGTACTTTTTAGAGTGTAGGGATGGGTGGATTGATTATATCCCCACATGGAGTGTAGGGTTGGACGGAGATAGTGTGTAGAGGCTGGCTGGGTAGGATTTTGTGATTGTATATCTGGTACTGTACTGATTACTGATACTGTAATAGGCCAAGGCCCTAATGCATGACTGCTTTTATACTGAAATTGGCTAAAGCCCAAACTGAAACTAAATCTGGTACCGAAAGAGCTTAAGCCCAGACTGCGACGGCATTATGTCTGCTTGTTCTATATGGGGAATTACACATTGGGTTTTCATAAACTTACCCTTCTGATTTATCTGTAAAGGTAATCTCTGGGCTTGGGCGGATCGGTGCGGCGGAGGACTCAGTGGTGGCCACACAACCTTATTTGACTCTGTTTCGTACTTAATTAAGAACTCTAAATGGAAATGTATTTAGAAAAGTTACAATTTCCCAACACAAGCTACGGTTTTCAAACAAATTACCATGAGACATCAACAGATTTGACCATAATGTCCAGGCCGAGTTTGGGGTGTTACAGTGTGTCATCTGTAGTTTTCAAAGGGTTGCAAATCAGGTTTTACATAGCCTACCACACGACTTGGCCCACAGGCGTGTGAGGTTATTTCGAAGGGTATACGACCTAGCACACAGACATGTAGCTTGGCCATGCGACCTAAGTCATTGAGTTACGTAAGCATGGACATGGGCTGGAACGCGGCCGTGTGTCCCTATTTCGAATGTCCGCATGGCCTAAGACACGGGCATATCCCTTAGCCATGTAAGTCACACGGCCTGGCCACACGGTCGTGTGACCCCTGTTGTTTGTAAATTTTCATATTTTCCCTAAAATTTCTATATGTTTCTGATTTCGTCTCGATTTGTTTCTAATGTGTTTTTAGGGCCTCGAGGGCTCTTATAAGGGACAATATGTATGCTATTGAATTTGGTTTTGCTGTGATTGATGATATAAATTAAATATTTTAAAATTTATGATAGTTCTGAAATATAAACTCCGGTAATACTTCGTAACCCTATTCCAACGATGGATACGGGTTAGAGGTGTTATAACTAAACTATCATGATACTCAATCAAACTGATGTCATCCAATGTAAGAAAAATATACAAGTTTCGTGTAATATTAAAAATAGGATTGTGCGCATGTGCCTTCCGTGGTAATATAGATTTAATCTCTTCGGCTTTACACATAAATTTCAAAATAATAAAAGTATTGCATTTAAATTCATTACAATGTAATATTAATTAAAGTAAATAAACTAGACGATATAAAACACAAATTACCAAATCATTTGATTTAAGATTAATAGATGCTCGTATCATTAAGATATTGTCATTTTAGTAAGTTGTATGGTCATGATGTTTTGACCGCCTATTAGAATATAAAATGTCAATATCGGTATAAAACTTTTATGCCTTGTTTGGTTAATAGTGTAATAACATGATAAAAAAAGCTTATTTATTACATATATATTACAATAGTTAAACATAAAAAAGAATAGTTAGTACAAATTTAAATTTGAAACTAGAAAGGTGAGTAAAAAATTTTGTAAAAAATAAGACCTCTTCAAAATAAACAAAAAATTTTCCTTCTCTTTCACAAAACAAGTAATGTGAGTGATTAAAAATTACCAATTAGAAATAATTTATTACTATATCATATATTAAAACATGGTGAATAAATAATATTTCTACCAAACGTAGCATTAGAGCGTAATGGATTTTATAACATACGCTTCTAATTTTACCTTTTAGTAAGGGAAGCTTAGGTTCTTAAAGAAGATAGGCACAATCCACAGAAGTCGATACCTCCCTCATGATTGTAAACAAAGCAACCATTTAGTTCCTCATTCCTTACTCTACACGCCTTATATAGTGACTTGTATAAGAAAGCGAAAATGATAGGCACTCTACTTTATCTACTAGCTGTTTTGAAATTAGATAACAATGGGAAATACATGGTATGAACTAAGTTGTTAGATTTCCTTGACATCAACATACCTTCGATCAACCAAAGAATGTACACTCTAGCATAATGCTAAATATCTTCAGGTGTTAGATTTTATAGGAGATGCTCAAAGTGGCTTTTCAACCATTTTACGTATGCTAAATGCTCGAAATAGCACATCCCCTAAATTTGCTCAGAATTTTCCATTACTATACACCTATCCATTGGAAGCCTTATTAGCAGCATTGCATATTCCAATGTTATTGTCACTTTGTTGCAAGAGAGATGAAACATATGTGTCTCCGGTCTTCGTCATTCAACTTGAACGAATATGAATGTTGACACGAATTTGGTTAGCTTGATAAAAACTAGCTTGTGTTAACTGAAATTTTTTTCTGTTGTCAAATAGATTTATTCCCATATTACTATGATATTGAGCCACAATAGAATACTCTAATGTTGCTATATTTTTAAGAACATGTTTGTTAGATCTCAATGAGTGGACTTATATTATGATATGATTGGGAATTAGAATTTAAAAAATACCTAGGTATGTAGGATAATATGGAATGTAGATGAGGAATGTTTTAGGCTTTCTATTTATAGGTTTTAGAATTAGGATTTGGTTAGTGTTTTAGAAGTTGGATGACCTATAACACCCGGTTTCGGTAGGTTCTGAAATTAGTGGGTAAATCGAGTAATGTATTAAGGAATTTCAGGTAATTGGGTTATCGTTGGAAAGTATTATGTGCCGAGTTGGTCATTTACGGTCCTGGTTACGTTCTAACGTGATGATTAGGAACAAACGACGGATTGGATCCCAAAAATACATATATATATATATAATACTATATTTCGTACATATTCCTTTACAACTGTGAACCACGAGCATTTCAGGTTGATGAGGACAATGACGTGTGTCAAATTGCCATAGAGACAAAGGTTGTATATCTAAATAATCAGGTCAAGAAAAGATGGAGTTTTTCCTCTTCCTTTTTCAAGAAGTATTTTTAGTCTAGATCTAAAAGAACCTAAGTGTTTCTTCTTTTCATTGAAACTAATTTTTAAATCTGTATCTTTACCTGTGAATGCTCCATGACAAGGTAAGATTTATGACCCTACAGATTAAGTTGTGAAATAGAAAATATGTTTAACTAGGTGAAATGGATGATATAAGGCATTTTGGGGATTTTTATTGTTAGAAATGATGGGAAAATGGGTATATGAATAGATCTTCATGATTTTCCTTGTCCTATAGAAGCAATTACTGATGATTGTCTGATGGAAGTCTGGAGCTTGAAGCTACAAAAGATGAAAGCCAAGTGAGTCCCTAAGCCGACTTTGGTATGTGTGATTATACATTCTAGAATCTTCTGTGAAAAGTAAATAAACTATGGAACCAAACTAGGGAAGCATGGTGTGATAATCCTGAGTAGAATGAATGTTTGAGGGACTGAATATGTATAAATTATATGAGATATGATAGTCTAAGTATGTGATGAAAATCTTGAGGTTGGAGGATGCTTGTATATGAATGTTTGAAAAGTATATGTGTATCTTAAGAGCATGATATGAACTATGTCTGATAAGAGTAGGTCAACGTATAACGAGTATAAGTTTGTCTCCACAGAGTCATTTAAGGGAGTCCATCGGGACTTTAAACACGATTCCCTGAAAGGAAAAGTCCATGACAACATATCGTATAAGACCATAACTGGTGGGTTATGGCATCATATGGAAAGAACTAAATGAAGGTTATTATCTAATAAATTCTCTACGTCACCCAAGATGACAAGGGACAAACCTCGTGTAATGTGAGTTTAGGCAAATTCCTATCGTGAACACGTTGGAAAAATAGAAGCCTTTGTGGCATTCTACGAAATTGATAGCTCGAAAAGATCAAATCGAGATCGTCGATATGGAGGTTGAATTGGCCTTTGAGAAATTATGGTGGAAGCAATGAAAAATATGCAACAAAGAACATGAGGATTTATAGGGGTTCGGCCCCAATTGCCTACTCCACTACTTTAGCTTACCACAACTAAGGATTTCCCCAAATTCACTAATTTGGAAACCTTTAAGGACTTTCACCTTACAATCTCTTTTAATATTTATTCCCCAAAATCTTAGTATACAACTCCCTTAAGGTTTCTACCCAAACCTTAAGGATTAACCCTCTCTCTCAAAGAGAAACAAATAAGCAAGTAAAGAAATAATCCTTATAAGATTAGGATATTTGCCAATGAAGCACAAATACAAAGAAAAACACTTAAGCTAAATGAATACAATGAAAGCTCACAAGTGTTTACAAGAAAAGGTATGAAATAATTAAGATCTAGGTTGTTTTGATTATTTTTAAGCTTTGCACATGTTTCTTGTTGTTGCTAAACCTTTGAAAGATGATATTTATACCCTTTAATTGATTTCCAACTGTTGTGGTTGTTGTAGAAGTGAATGTAGCCTTTGGGGATGAAATACCAGGTTATTAACTTCACCTACATCAACGAGTATCGATACCTACTAAAAGGGTATGGATATTTTTTGTAATTAATACAGATTTCAATAACCGTTGGAGCAGGAATATCGATACCTTAGGAAAATATTTTGATACCTTAAGAAAAGTATCGATACCAAATAGATACCTACCAAGGTTTGAAAGAAACATAATATTAAATTGGTATCGATTATCAGAGGGGTATCGATATCTTGTAAAATATCGATACTTAGACAAAAAGTACTGATACTTTTTGTCCTGGAGTAATTCTAACTTATTTGAAAATGGTTAATTTCGACTTGATTTTATCCAATTGCTTAACTTTACTTTTATTCAAAAACACTTTAATTTGTTATATCAAAACATATTATCCAATAAGGCTTAGTTTAATAAAAATGGAAGCCTTTATGGAAATCTATTAAAAGGAATGCTTTCGTGGCTCATTCTAAAGGAATGCCATTGTGGCAAACATCTGAAGGAAACACTTTTGTGGCAAACCCTGAAAGAGAAGAATAGTAAGTATGAAAAACCCCAAAGAAATTATATGTGTGGCTAAATTTGAAGGAATAGTACATATGAAAAACTCTAAAAGAATAGTACGTATGGAAAACACTGAAAGAATAGTACATATGGCGAACTTTGAAGGAATAGTACGTATAATGAACACTGAGAGAAACAATTCTGTAAGAAATGTTATGGCGTATCCTGCATAGTCTTAAGATATATGCAGAAAAGTTAGAATGCGCCAGGGATGTAGGGAATCCATAGTACGAACCAAGTAGATTAGAAGAACAACTTGATCAACAGTGTTTTGTAGGTATGGACTCTGAAATGGGAACAGTTAAGGAAATCACAAAAAGGCTGGTTGAAGAACGTAAGTAATGTACTGAAGATGCTAAGGGATAGGAATGGTCACAAAGCAAGGTATGGCGTCTATGATATGAAGAATATAGGTACTTGCCAAACTCAATTCGGAGAATGGAGATCAATGAGATGATAATGAAATTCCCAGATGCATTGAATTGATCCAATACAGGTAAATGGAGGTTAACTCACTAAGTTCTCGTAAAGTTACCTTTGTGTATTTGTTGCGGGTAAGTTGATTGGGTTTACGCCTGGAGAGACGATGCCAAGGCTACGCAAAAGGTGGTGGAATGGACTATTATGCATACAGAATGTGTTGGTAGCACAATTGTAGTCAGTATTATCACTAAAGGATTAAAACAAATAAAATAATGTAATTAAGTTATAATATTCGCTTGTAAGTCCTTGTTATTTTAAGTCTTGTACAATGGTTGTAATTATCTACAGTACACCTAGTTGTCAGTCGGTTGGAACAACATTCTTAAATAAGATGTAAATGTTGAAAATTAGTACATTTTGTTTTTGACTAAGTCTGTAATAAAGTAGTAACACCCAAGATTCGGATCCAGCGAATCGGATCGGGTTGAGGTCGTTACATGACCTATTTATAGGTTTTAAAATTAGGATTTGGTTAGTGTTTTTAAGATAACCTTGACACTTATGGGTGGTGGGGTCAATTAAAATTTTCATTTTCCCTTTCAATAACAAGTTACAAATTGCAATCTATGTTTCTTAAAATTTTATAAAAAAAAATCGATGTTAATGGAAGTTGATTTTTTTTAATATTATCTACAATGGTTAAAAATATTTTATTATATTATAATAATTTAAATTTTAAGAAGAGCTTGATAAGCGTTGAAGTATTTTAATTATTCCAAAATAATTATCCTAATTGTAGATGGGGATGGCTTGAAAAATAACTAAACGTTTATTTAAAAAATAACGTAACCACATCACAACCACCAAGTGGGACTTTCATGTTGAATTCGACTCTTGATTTTATCAAGCATTATTACTCCGAAACCGGATTTCTCCATGATGGGTTTCTAGTGTCATGGTCATATCCTACATGACATATGAAATATATGTGTCCTGAGGCACGTTATCACATCCCTGACCTCTCAAAACTACCTAAGAATTTCTACCTTTTTAGGCAAAAACCCTGAACACTTTAAAAATACCCAAAACATTTAAAACCCTAAAACCTAATAAAATAAAACCTTAACCCTAGGAGAGAGAATTGAAAAGCGCGTCTAACTTTACGAGCTTTCTGGAAAGCGCGCCTAGCTGATTACGCTTTCCAGCAAAATCGACCTATATCCCTAATTGAATTTAAAACCGGTGTAAAACCTAAATTAAAAAAAAATGTCTAGGTAAGAAATTCAACTATTTGCTCAAAAAATCAATTTTTAAAAACAATGTGTTTAAAAAATAATTCATTTTACATCCATTAGTTTTAAAACTATTCAATTAAAAAATTAACATTTTATTTAATTTTAAACAATTTATTTATATAAATTTGAAAGAAAAAAGAATTATACTAACATGATTTCAACCTAATTATTAAGATGTGAACTATTGAGAAGATGTAAACTTAATTTTACATTGAATTTGAGAAAGTCTAGTTTGTATAATTTCCCATTGAAAAATGATTGGGTAGGTTCATAATGGAGGGACCCGATTCCAGAAATAACATAATTTGTAAGACTTACTTTGCAAAAATATTCTAAGTCCAAAGAGCTAAAGGATAAATTGAGAAAATTAAATAAATAACATAAATGATTAGTTTCTACAAAGAGAAATCTTAATGAATGACAATACAGAAATCATTGTCAACTCTCACCTGGGATCTAATCTTTTTTAATTAAAACAAAAACACCCTACTAATTACATAATATGGCTTTGAAGTGTTCAATTGGTTGATTGTATCATGAATGAATTTGGTAGGTGTTTAGTCAAGTTTAATTGTTGAGATTGAGGTGCCATATTGGTATATTGGTTGAATGGTTACTTTTTATAATGTTTAAGCTTGTATATGCATATATGAGGTGTGTTTTTGAGTGCATGATTATAGGTGCAATTGGGTTGTACAAGTGGCTAGATTTTGGGTTAGAAAAATGGCTTGGAAATGGCCTATTTTTCGTCCACACGGCCAGAGACACAAACGTGTGTCTCAGCTGTGTGTGGCACGAGGCTAGGCGACAAGGCCATGTGTCCCCTATAGCTTTAAAAAGGTTTCAAGTCAGGTTGTTACATGGCCTAGCATACGAGCGTGTAAGGCCTTTTCTAAGGGTACACGGCCTAGCACATGGGCGTGTGGGTTGGCCGTGTAACCCAAGTCAGAGAGTTACACGGGCACAGACTCGGGCTGGGACATGGTCGTGTGTCCCTACTTCGAATGTCTACATGGCATAAGGCACGAGTGTGTTCACATGACTGTATGACCCCTGCAGTTTGAAAATTTTTATCTTTTCTGAAAAATTTTATAAGTTTCTGATTTAGTCCCGATTCGTTTCTAATGTCTTTTTAGGGCCTCGATGGCTCATAAAAGGGACCGTATGTATGATTTTGGATGATATTGCTATGATTTATGTTGTTATTTATTTGTGGTAGTAAAATTGTTTGTTGTATGATGTTGTCTTCCGATAATACTCTGTAGCCCTAATCCAGCGACGGATAAGGGCTAGGGGTGTTATAGACACCATATTGTATAAGACCATAACTGGTGGGTTATGGCATCATATGGAAAGAACTAAAGGAAGATTATTATCTAATGAAGTTCTCTGCGTGACCCAAGATGATAAGGGGCAAACCTCACGTAATGTGAGTCTAGGCGAATCCCTATTGTGAACACACTGGAAAAATAAAAGCCTTTGTGGCAGTCTATAAAATGGAAGACTATGTGGCAATCTATGAAATGGAAGCCCTTGTGGCGATCTATGGAAAGAAACACTTTCGTGGCTCATTCTAAAGGAACTCCCTTGTGGCAAACATGTAAAGGAAATGCTTTTGTGGCGGACCATGAAAGAGTAGAATGGTAAGTATGAGAAACCCCGAAGAAATGATATGTGTGGATAACTTTGAAGGAATAGTACATATGGAAAATTTTGAAAGAATAGTGCGTATGGAGAACATTGAAAAAATAGTACATATGGCGAACTCTGAAGGAATGGTACGTATGGTGAACACTGAGAGAAACAATTTGGTAAGGAATGTTATGGCGTATCCTGCATAGTCTTAAGATATGTATAGAGAAAATGGAATGCGCCAGGGATGTGGCAAATCTATAGTACGAACCAAGTAGATTAGAAGAATAACTCGATCAATAGTATTTTGTAGGTATAGATTCTAAAATGGGAACAATTAAGGAAATCACGAAAAGGCTATTTGAAGAACGTAAGTAATGTGCTAAAGATGCCAAGGGATAGGAATGGTCACAAAGCAAGGTATGGCGTCTATGATATGAAGAAGATAGGTATTCGCCAAAGTCAATTTAGATAATAGAGATCAATGAGATGATAATGAAATTCGTAGATGTATTGAATTGATTCAATACAGGTAAATGGAGGTCAACTGTAACAGCCCGATTTTAGGCTTAGTCGGAACATTGGTTTCGGGACCACATATTCGACGAGAAAAATTTATTTTTTATTATATTTTTATGGTCTACAATTTCATAGAATAATTTTCTAAAAATTTCGTTCAAAAATTTCGACGTTTGGGCACTCAATTTAGCCAAAAGGACTAAATTGTAAAAAAGTGCAAAAGTTAAGTTCTACATGTTAGAAGTGTCCAATTGTTATGAAATTTTAAATTGGAGGTCCTTAAATGGTAATTAGACCATTGGTTAACTTGTTGGACAAAAATGGACAAGAGATAAGTGAAATAGGATATTTTTTAAGTTGGGGGCATTTTGGTCATTTAGTAATTAAAAGAATTAAAAAGGCCAAAATAGCCAAAAATTTGTCCATCTTCTCCATGGTGAACGATAATAGCAAGGGGGAAGCCATGGTTAGGGTTTTCAAGCTTCCAAGCTCCATCGCAAGTGATTCCAAGCCTCGTTTTTAATGTTCTTTACGTTTTTGAAGCCTCGGTAGCTTAATTTAACTTATTCTAGTAATAATTTAAACTAGAGTTTATATTTGGAAAAATACCTGTATAAGCCCATTTTTGTCCGGCCCAAAACCCAAATTTTTTTACAACCCACATTCACTACCCAATAAACCTAACCCAAATACTACAAGCCCAAACCTGGAGCCTAATACCAGGTCCAATAGACCCAGAAACCAAAGTCGGCCTAGGGTTTCAGTTTCTGAAACCCTAAGCGCCGCCCTTGGTTCAGACTGTTGGTCTCCTAAGCGCCGCCTGGTTCAGACCTTTGGTCTTCTACCGCCACAGCCGCGCGTCTGTCACTGCCTCTGTCCCATCCACCGTCGCCCATCAATCGTCTGCAGAAAGAAAAGGAACACACAAGTAGAAAAATAATAGAAAAAATAGAAGTGGATCAGCTATAAAGGCTGAGCACCATTTCTGTTTTTTCTCTCTTTTTTTACAACGTTTTAATAGAGAAAAAGCATATCAAAAAAGAATAAAAAGGTTGATTCCAAAATTCTTCTCTTCGGTTCTTGTATATTCTTTTTTATTTTTATTCTCTATTGTTTGTTTTTTTTCTTTTAAAACTAAAAACAAAACGAAAAAGAAAAGAAAAGCGACACTTGCCGGTCTCGAAAGCCTATCGCCGAAGACCACCTTCGGCGTTGGAATCAGACTGAAAGAGGGGTATGAAAACCCCCTCATTTTCGACTTTTTGGGATTAAAAGGGTAGATATTTGGTGGGGGTCGAGAACGGGGTTAAAAACAAATTGTTTATTAAAAACAACTCCTTTTCAAGGTGACCTTTTCACACCTCATCAAATAGGATCGATGGCGACTCTTGTTTTTGTTTTCATTTTTCAAAACCCAAGTCGACCCCGTTTTTATCCAAAAAATGGTGTCAACAGATTGGCGACTCCGTTGGGGAGCAAAATAAGAGAGTCAAGCCACGAGTTGATTATTTCTTGTCTTTTTGTCGGAAGTTGATAATATGGTTTAAATTTACGATCCTCTCATTGTATTTCATTTGTTTTGAGTTGTAGTTTTCATCATGTTTTGTATTTTAAATTTTTATATCTCCACACATTACATTGCATGACCGTTGGTCACAACTTTTTAAGTGGGAGTGAGAAGCTACTCCTTTTTGAGGTTTTCACCTCCGTGCAGGATAGTGGATCGCTTTCGGGATACATCCGTACCTATGTCTTCGTGAGATTTTCATCTCCGTGCAGCCATAGGGAAATGTATTCCCTTGAATCGAACTCGGTCCATATGAGTCTGTAATGGGTGAGGATCGAGGAATCTGCTGGTTCGGGTATCCTTACTTTAGAACCAAACCACATGTAGAAGACCTTAGGAGCCCACCCTAGGTAGAACTACTTCAAACCCCTAGTGGTTACCCGAATAGGTACTCTATTTTTCTTGTTTGCTTTTTACTAACCTGTTTCGTTTTGTTGTGGTTATGATTGCATTGCATTTGCATAATAAAAAGAGGTGTTGATTCACGTTCGGTTGTTAAATAAAGAGCTTGTCATAAGGAAATGAGTTTCTTGATAAAGTGGATGATAATGCGGTTGCCCGAATATGTTCTGAGAAAACACAACAAGAGAAAGATGATAGTTCAATAGAGGACTACACAACTATTGCTTCGTTGTCCGAGGATTCAAGATGACAAATATTATTCGAGAGCCACTGAACTTTCTCAAAGAGGAGCCAACGAGCATCACGAGGATGAGTGAGTAATGAGTCACGACCCGGAACAAGCAAAAAGAAGCTAGTAGAGGCATCCATTGAAAATTTGCGAGATTCATCTGGATGGAGAAAAGGATCCTTGTCTTGGAATATAAGGGCAAAGCCGTATATATATTCGCTTTATGTAAAGAGATTTGTTTTCTAGTAAAGTTCTTTTAATAGAATTAAACCAAAAATCAACGTCTCTTTTTTGCATTCATTTCATGCATTTGAATTACATGACATCATATGTATTAAGGATCATTACAAGACCCTAATTGAGTAAATTTATTTCAATTAATCTGGAAAACCAACACCCTTACGGTATTCGAGCAAAAACTAAAGGAATGGACCAAAGGTTGGAGAGATTAGAGCAAAGGCAAATACAGATGCAAGAGCAATTGACCAAAATTCAACAAGATATGAAGGATCAGATGCTAGAGGTCCAAAGAAATATGATGAACCAGTTAACCCAGTTATTGGATCGAGGGTTAGAAAAAGGAAAAAACCCAGTGGTCTGCTTTGGGGATGATAAAGACTCTGCTTATTCTCTAGGCTTTACCCCAACAAACATCCAGGCACAACTAAATGCATATCGACAAAAAGTAACTGCTAATGTCTGGCCACAATACCAGACTGGTACCTCGACACCGGTGAATTTCCCAATGGGCTCAGGATCTAATTTGAGGAGTAATATAGTTAAGCCTGTTGCCTCTGATGATCTGAAACAAGCAAGGGTAGAATACTCAGATACTGTAAAGGCCTCAAAGAAGAAGAGGGATAAAAGGGATAATGCGGGCAAGTATAACAAGGGTCACTCAAAACCAATCATTGTGGACCAGTCAAAGACAAAAGCCGCTAGCCACCAGGTTCCCCAAAGACAAGGATCTGGCACAAAGCAAAACATCGAGAAGCCCCAATTTGCGCTAATCCCAATGTCGTACCAGGAGCTGTATCAGAATTTATTTGACGCACATGTTGTTTCCCCTTTCTACTTGAAGCCTTTACAACCTTCGTACCCTAAATGGTATGACATGAATGTGCAATGTGACTATCATGCGGGAGTTACGGGGCATTCAATAGAAAATTACGTTGCCTTTAAATATGTGGTTGAAAGGATCATTAATATGGGCATCGTTAAGTTCGATACAGAAAATCTGCTGCTTAATCATATTGATAATCGGGGTGAATGCGATGAATGATAAAATATTGGGAAACGTTCACATCAACACCGCACGAAGAAACAATTGAAAAAAGGACCTTGTTAGATATTTACCCTTACATACTTAGGGGTGTTTTGAGCAATGGGACTGCGGAAGAGATCCCTGTACTTTTTAGAGCTAATTTAGAGTAATGTCTAAAACAAGCTTATTACTCTAAGCCTAGGGGCAATAAGAATCCTTTTGTGAGATAGGCTTGTGTCCAACATCTTTATTTCAATAAAATGCATCTTTGTTTCTCACTTCGAGCAAATATTCTTTTATTGTTTCCATTTCATTCATAATCATACTATACATATAAATATTCTTAGATTCTTTTATTCTTTGGATCTACTTTCGTCCTATAACAGGTCTCCAGATATCAATGATATGAGCAACACTGCTATTGACTCAGAACTTCCTTTTGAGCAAGATATGTGTCCAGATTAAACCTCAGGACTTTGGAGATAACTAAGACTGTAGCTTATCTCCTAATTTATTAAGAATTGGAGAACAAGATCATACCGTACACAGAATCAATGGAAGCCGTGGCATTTCTCTATGTGGGGCACATATGTCATAGGGTTGATCTCACCCAAGGTTTTTGGCGGTTATCTTTATGGTCATCAATTACCTCACTAAGTAGGCAGAAGCTGCTTCATATGTCAATTTCGCAAAGTCAATAGTCTGCGAATTCTTGAAAAATCATATATTAGTATGAAATGCCAAAAAGGGGCATATCTGACAATGCACTAAAATTGAACAACAGCACGGTATCAAAGTTGGCAGTCTATTCGAGATTAAATGATTTATCGCCCCAAAGTGAATGATGCAGTAGAGGCAAAAACAAAAAAAAATAAAAAAAGAGAAAAAAATAAAAAATACAAAAAAACTCTACTGGGGCAACTCATTTCTCATTGGTATATGGAATAGAGGCATTTTTTTTACCCATCGAAGTTGATATTCCTTCCCTTCGAGTATTGGCAGAGCTGAAGTTGGATGGAGCAGAATGAACCCAAGCCCGATATGATTAGTTAAATTTGATTGAAGAGAAAAGGTTGAAAGCCATCCGTCATGGTCAAATGCACCAAAAAACAAAAGACGTGAGCTCACCAAAGAAGGTTCGCCCTAGAGAGTTCCATAAAGGGGACCTAACATCGAAGAAAATCCTCCCCATACAAAAAGGGCTTTAGAAGAAAGAGGATATCAAATCGAAAAGGACCTTATGTGGAAGGCTTTATCTAGAGAAGCGTTGATTTTGATCATAAAGGATAGCAAGGACTTACTTGATCCTACGAGTTTGAATTCAATCAAAGAATGTTCAAAAAACAAAAAAAATGAAAAATGAAAAATGAAAAAAGAAAAAGGAGAGGCCAAGGTGAAAACCCACAAAGGGCGCATTGAGACCAAAGGGGTTTTGAATTGAAAACCCAGAAATGGGCAATTCAAATTTTGATCAAAGGTAGGGCATGCGGTAGCCTTGTCCTCTCTGAATTAATAAGAAGGAAAGACGCTACATCTTGGGGCATCAACAAAGTCTTCTAGGACTTCTAAACACATATCAAGTTCGAAAGGGTCCTCAAGAAGTGTGGGGCAGAGAAGCTCATGCTATGATATCTGGGGCACCTGTTTCCATTTTATTCATTCTTTATTTTGGCAAAATATGTCATCTTGATTAATTTATTCTCATTTCGTATCTTAGCAAAATTTTCTATCTTGATTAATTTATTCATTTTGAGCTTTGTTCTCAATAAAATTTTCATCTTATCCATTGTGATAATCTTTTTCATCTTATCTTAGCAAAATTTGCTATCTTGATTAATTTATTCATTTCGAGTCTTGTTCTCAATAAAATCTTATCCATTGTGATAATCCTTTGCATCTTATTCAGTTTGTATCTTAGCAAAAGTTGCCATCTTGATTAATTTATTCATTGCGAGCTTCGTTCTCAATAAAATTTCATCTTGTCTATTGTAATAATCTTTTTAAAGCAATTTTCATTGAAATAACGATTAATGGACTGAATATTCAAGCAAAAGGAGTTTTGCATATTACTCTGAAAGCTTCTAAATAATACAGGAACTTGAAATAGGACTATTGTTTAGAGCACGCCAAGTTTAAAGGTTGGAATGTCTAAGAAGTATTGGATTTTGTTGTCCAAGCATGGATTGAACAAAATGACAGGATGTCGTGTTGGTGACAAAGCTTCAATGAACAAACGAGTAATGATCACCGAGTGATAAAAAGAGATTTCTTGGAAGAGAAAGTTCTACAATTGTGCATAAATATTTGGCACGACATCTTGGGAATGGTGTAGGAGACCAAAGAGATTCAGATCCTGTATCCCTGAATTACAGTGGCAGAGGATTGAGAAAGAGCCAGATCTTATACTCAGTGGAAGGAAGATGTCCCAAATTTTATGTCCCAAAATTATAGTGGATTTAACCTTGAAGATTACAGCGGATTGAACTCTGAAGATTACAGTAGGGGCAATCCGACCAAGTAAGAGATGAGTGTTACCAGCCGAGCAAGATAGCATTCTGACGTGTTGGCAATAAAACCTTATTAAATAACGAGTAATGACAACCTAAGCATTAAAAGAGGGATCATTCTCGAAAAATGACATTCTACATTCATGCAAATATCATTCATACATACCTAGTTAGGAACATTTGATTCGTTCTGATCATAACATCCTAATCATTAGGCATAAATAGGTTCATAAAATGGACTTTACAGGTCATGTTCCCCAGAGAACATATTAATGAAGTTACCCATACCCCTGAAGTTGTAGTGGGATGAATTGAAGCCGTCATATCAAGTCTTATCTCTCAAAAATTACAGAGGAATGGACTAAAAGATAGCAGATCTTGTCTTCCTGTATTTGGCAGAGGAGTTGATCGAAGATAGTAGATTTTGTCTTCCTATATTTGGCAGCAGAGTAGATCAAAGATAGCAGATCTTATCTTCCTGTATTTGGCAGCAGAGTAGATCGACAGCGGAGTAGATCGAAGATAGCAGATCTTGTCTTCCTGTATTTGGCAAAGAAGTAGATCGAAGATAGCAGATCTTGTCTTCTTGTATTTGGCAGAGGAGTAGATTGAAGATAGCAGATCTTGTCTTCATGTATTTGGCAGCGAAGTAGATCGAAGATAGCAGATCTTGTCTTCCTATATTTGGCAGCGGAGTAGATCGAAGATAGCAGATCTTGTCTTCCTGTATTTGGCAGCAGAGTAGATCGAAGATAGCAGATCTTGTCTTCCTATATTTGGCAGCGGAATAGATTGAAAATAGCAGATCTTGTCTTCCTGTATTTGGCAGCAGAGTAGATCGAAGATAGCAGATCTTGTTTTCATGTATTTGGCAGCGGAGTAGATCGAAAATAGCAGATCTTGTCTTCCTGTATTTGGCAGTGGAGTAGATCAAAGATAGCAGATCTTGTCTTCTTGTATTTGTCAGCGGAGTAGATCGAAGATAGCAGATCTTGTCTTCCTGTATTTAGCAGAGGAGTAGATCGAAGATAGCAGATCTTGTCTTCCTGTATTTGACAGCGGAGTAGATTGAAGATAGCAGATCTTGTCTTCCTGTATTTGGCAGAGGAGTAGATCGAAGATAGCAGATCTTGTCTTCCTGTATTTGGCAGTGGAGTAGATCGAAGATAACAGATCTTGTCTTCCTGTATTTGGCAGAGGAGTAGATCGAAGATAGCAGATCTTGTCTTCCTGTATTTGGCAGTGGAGTAGATTGAAGACAGCAGATCTTGTCTTTTTGTATTTGGCAGCGAAGTCGATTGAATATTGCAGATTCTATCACCCTAAGCAGTAGTGGAGTAGGTTAAAAATTGTAGATCTTATCTCCCTAAGCAGTAGTGGAGCAGATCGCATCAAATCCTATCTCCCTGAAGTTACAGTGGAGTGGAATAAAATAATGAATCTTATACCTTTGAAGTTGCAGTGGGGCGGATTAAAACCACAGAACTTATCTCTCTGTAGTTGCAGAAGAGCAGATCTCATCCAACCTTATCTCTCTAAGGTCGCAGTGGGGCAGGTTGAAGATGCAAGTCTTATCTCCCTGAAGTTACAGTGGAGCAGACTGAAGCTACTAATCCTGTCTCCCTAAAGTTTAGTGGAGTGGATCAAAACGATGAATCCTACACCTTTGAAGTTGCAGAGGGTCGGATTAAATCTTATCATATCAAACATTATCTCTATGAGGTCGCAGTGGGGCAGGTTGAAATGACGAGTCTTATCTCTCTGAAGTTACAGCAGAGCAGACCACATCAAGTCTTATCTCCTTAAAGTTGTAGTGGAGCAGACTGTGGATAGCCGATCTTATCATATCAAACCTTATCTTCCTGAAGTTCCAGTGGAGCAGGTTGAGATGCATGTCTTATCTCCCTGACGTTGCAGTGGAGTAGGCTAAAACCACGAATCTCGTCCCCTTGAAATTGCTGCGAAGAAGATTGAAGCTACAAGTCAGATCTTTCTGAAGTGCAGTGGAGTGGATTGAAGCAACAAGGCACAGTAGACTGGAATAAAGCTACTTGAAAAGAGAAGCATCAAAAGGAGTCAAAACTCAGCAAGACCGGGCAAAAATTGGTCATTCTTAGTCTTTGCTCTGTTCTCGTTACATGACAACGAGCAAAGAGGGGCAGCTGTACAAGCCCATTTTTGCCTGGCCCAGAACCCAAATTTTTTTACAGCCCATATTCACTACCCAATAAACCTAACCCAACTACTACAAGCCCAAACCTGGAGCCCAATACCAAGCCCAATAGACCCAGAAACCAAAGTCGGCCTAGGGTTTCAGTTTCTGAAACCCTAAGCGCCGCCCTTGCTTCAGACTGTTGGTCTCCTAAGCGCCGCCTGGTTCAGACCTTTGGTCTTCTACCGCCACCGACGCGCGTCTGTCACTGCCTCTTTCCCATCCACCGTCGCCCATCATTCGTCTGCAGAAAGAAAAGGAACACACAAGTAGCAAAATAATAGAAAAAATAGAAGCAGATCGGCTATAAAGGCCGAGCACCATTTCTGTTTTTTTCTCTCTTTTTTTACAACGTTTTAATAGAGAAAAAGCAAATCAAAAAAGAATAAAAAGGTTGATTCCAAAATTCTTCTCTTCGGTTCTTGTATATTCTTTTTTATTTTTATTCTCTATTGTTTGTTTTTTTTCTTTTAAAACTAAAAACAAAACGAAAAAGAAAAGAAAAGGGACACTTGCCGGTCTCAAAAGCCCATCGCCGGAGACCACTTTCGGCGTTGGAATCGGATTGAAAGAGGGGTATGAAAACCCCCTCATTTTCGACTTTTTGGGATTAAAAGGGTAGATCTTTGGTGGGGGTCGAGAACGGGGTTAAAAAAACCACATTTTCTCCCTTGGACCACCCCTCGCGGCGGAGCCATGGCGTCGGTGGCCGACGGTGGTATTGGACGGGGAAGAGGGGGGAGAGAACTAAGTTCTCTGTTTGTTTTTTTTAAGGAATGAAAATATGTTTTTTTTCTATTTTTTTCTATTTATGCAGGCCACCATACGGCGCCGTTTTGGGCTTAAGTATTATGACCAAAACGACGCCGTTTTGCCTAATAGCCGCAAATCCGACCTGTTGGCCCTTAGGATCCGCGTGTTTCTGCGGTGAAGGGGCTATTTGCGCGCAAGGCCCTTCCTCTTTGAGCTGTAGTGCAATTGGGTCTTTCTGGTTTTTATATTTTGGCCGCATAATTTTTTGGTAGTTCCATTTTGGTCCGAAATGGAACACTGCGCTTGAGGGAGGGGAATATTTCCTAATCAACCCCTCATCCCTTAAGCGTGTTTCATTTTAACCTCAAATCACCCTTTTTGCTTATTTACAGTTTCAACCCCCAAAGTTCACCTTAAGTTTTAATTTAACCCTTTTGTATTTTGTTTATTTTCCTATTAAATAATAAATTTGATGTTATACTATTATTAATTATTATTGCTGTTACTTGCTCATTTATACCTTTAAAATTTTAAATTTTATCATATATATATGTATATCTTTATCTTTATCTTTATATTTTTATAATTTGTATCTATATATCTATATACATATTTTTTTTATAAATATATATACGTACCTATATGTTTTTTATATTTTCATATAGTTTTTATAAACATACATATACTTTTATACATACACGTATATTTCTATAATTGTAATTCTAACATACATACATATTTTTTATATATAATTTTATTCATTACTATTGTTTCATTCGGTGTTCATTTATTTATTTATTTACATGCTTATTATTATTATTATTATTTACTTAAGTGCTTTAGTTTTTATTTGTATATTTACTTTTATTTATGTGTACATTGTTGCTTTCTTTTTATTATACATTTACCATCTTATTTATTTATCCTTTTTATTTGCATGTATTATTTTATTTGCATTATCATCATTATTATTATTTTACATCCATCTTTACTCGGATTTATCAAAAAACGAAAAATTTCAAAATAAAAGCAATACTCGACATTTGGGATCTTCGAGAGGATTGAGCCCTAATGTATTGGGTTCCGATTTTCTTCGTTGAATCAAAATAATCGAGATTACTCTTTTAAAAATAATAAAAAGCTCATTATCGGGAATTCAATACGTTGTGTCCTAACGCATTGGATATGACATGTCGTTTTCTCGAGATGAGGATTTTTCTAAAAAATAATAAAGGCAATATTTTGCGTTTGGAAATTCGAGTAGACGTGCCCTAATGCGTTGGGTTTCGATTTCTCGTTTAGCCAAATAGCTTGATATCCTTTTAAAATTTCAAAGTACGGGTTTTGGAAACCATAAGGTGATCTTGGTTTCGAGAGTTTAAAGTATCATACCCTAAGGTGTTGGATATGATATTCTTTCGGAATAAGAGAATCTTAAATTTCGACTCATATTGTTTAAAAGTTTTTAGGATCGTATTTTAAATCTATTTAAAGTTTTCAGTTTTTCGACACTAAGACATTAGTAATCAACTAGGTACCAATTTTGGGCGTAACGAGGGTGCTAATCCTTCCTCGTGCGTAACCGACTCCCGAACCTGTTTTTCTAAATTCCGTGGACCAAAATTGTTGTTTTAATAAAAACAGATCATTTATTAAAAACAACCGCTTTTCAAGATGACCCGATCACACCTCATCAAACAGGATCGGTGGCGACTCCTGTTTTTGTTTTCATTTTTCAAAACCCAAGTCGACCCCGTTTTTATCCAAAAAATGGTGTCAACAATACCCATAGGTGAAATGTGTTTATTTTGATGTTTTATGGTAGAATATGAAGCTTGAAATTGTGTTAAACAATTTTTGCTAAGCGATTTTCAGTGAAAACAAGTGAAACGACATAATCGGTAAAAAAATATTATTGTTCATAAGTGCATGTTAGAGCAAGAATTTGATGTTGCTGTAGAAGAGAAAAATGTTCAGCATGTTATAAAACATAAGAAAAAGAAATAAAGTTTAATTTCCGAGCCTAGGGGCAAAATTGTAATTTTGTGAAACTTTAGGGGAAAAAATATAATTTTGTCAAAATGTGATTTTTAGACTGGATTGAATAATGTGAAAGTTATATAAGCTAAATATGTTATTATAAATCGAGAAAGACGAGAAATTGACATTGATTGGTAAGAAAAAAGTGAGAAAAAGTGAAAATTACCGGTTGAACCTTTAGAATGAAAGAGATACAAGTGAAGTTACTAGATCACGTGTGTAGTACTATGTGCAGGCTACTACGTGTATCGGATGAAAATGGTAATGTGTGTAGTACTATGTGCAGGCTACTATGCGTACCGGATAGCTTCGATCACGTGTGTAGTACTATGTGCAGGCTACTACGTGTATCGGATGAAAATGGTCACATGTGTAGTACTATGTGCAGGCTACTATGTGAATCGGGTATCATTTATTATAAGGTGGTTGCTATGTGTTGATTCCACCGTGTATTTGTTATTATTCTAAAGTGTTCATCGGGAAATTGACTAAGTGTAATTAAGTGATGAATATATATGTGGAATTGAATTGAAGATTGACTTGAAATTGGAAATAAGAAATTGGATTGCTTTGAATATAGTGATAAATTGAATGAACTTATATGAATTGAAATGAACTATTGGAATGAGATGTGAAAAATTCAATGGAATTGAGATAGTGAAAAAGTGAAATTATGAAAGAATACATTTTACAACAAAACAGTTTAGACAGCAACAGTTGTGTGACTTTGAAAAATCAACAAAAATGGTGAAAATTGAATTAGAGAGTGAATAAGATATGAAATGAAATCTTAATGAGTCTATTTTTACATAAAAGAAACAGAGCAAGCAAAAGAGTTATATATTTTGAATTTTAGTGAGGTAGGGTCGGATTGATTTTGGAATCCCCTGTTCTGACTTTGGAAAATAATTAAAAATTGTAAAAAAATAATTATGAGTTATAATTTATATTCTTAGAATCCTTAATGAGTATATTTTCAAAGGAAAAAAATGAAAATATCATCTGAATTCTGTACAATGAGATAATTCATTTTTAGTCAAGAGAGGTTATAGATGTTGAGCAATGAAACAGGGGTGATTTTAAAGAATAAACTGTACTAATTGGCCACGTAAAAAATTCTAAAAATTTTATTGTAAGAAGATATATGAGTCTAGTTTTGGGGAAAATTAACGGATCTTAATTTGGAGCTCTGTAGCTCCAGATAAAAATGATTTAGTGACTCTGACTTAAATAGACAGCTTTGAATTTAAATATAAGTGAATAGTGAAATTATGTATAATGCTATTTGAGCATGTTATATACATAAAGGATGTGGGATGGAGAGGATGAGGAGGACAATAAAGTATATGAATGAATTGTGTATAATTGGTTATATGCCTGATTATAATCGATAAATGTTGAAATAGGAGTGATGTTTATATTGGTGCATTACTGGTCATGGTAAGCTTATGAGAGAAAATAAAAATTTCATAGCGTATGTGTGTGGTATATTTGGCATGAAGTGATGTCATGAGTGACTCATAAATTAACTCATGTTGGTAAGTTGATGCATAATTATAGTATTCAAATATATACATATTTGTAATATTTTGCTATGCGATTCGAAAAAAAAAGGGGAATAAATAGCATAATGAAAATTCGACCATGTTGCTATTTTATGTTAAAGGAGTGTTTTATGGCATATCTTAAGTAATGGAATGTTATAAATTTTGAGGTTAATTTGCTAGTCAAATAAATGACAAATGAATTGACTGCGTATTCGTAATTTTGACATATGCTTGGTATATGAAACGTAATAATATATGCTTGAATAATCTTTAAGCTTTCAAATGACATGGATTTGATGGTGATAAGAATCGAATATTGAATTCATGAAGCACATGTGATGTATTATTGTTGTGTGATAGCTTGGTTTTAGAAATTGATTAGGTAAATGGTAAGTGGAAGCATTTATGGATTTAGAAGAAAATTTGGAATGAACATGAAATTTAGCTCAATTAAATGATTTCATCAATTAAACATTGTGTATACCAGAATATGTTAGTGAATTACATATTTGTAAATTAACATTCGAAGTTCGGTAAGTGATATATGAAATTAACATGAAAAGATTTATGATTGTTATTAATATTGATTCTGACATAAAGTGGATTCTTCAATATTGGATTGATTTAACGAATATATTGAGCATATGAATGGGTATGTATTGTGCCTCGTATACCCTAATTAGCGACTCGAAGATAATAATTTGAAAGTTTTTAATTTGGATGAAATTTTATAACTCGGTTTAATATGTCTATAAGTGTATTTATTCTGGTAATGCCTTGTACCCTATTCCAGCGTTGAATACGGGTAAGAGGTGTTACAATGTGACATCACCATATTCGACCCTAATGTTTAGGCCGGGTTTGGGGTGTTACATCAACTCACTAAGTTCTCATGAAGTTACCTTTGTGTATTGTGCTACAAGTAAGCTAATTGGGTTTACGCTAGGAGAGATGATGCTAAGGCTACGCCAGAGGTGGCAGGACGAACTATTATGCATACAGAACGTGTTGGTAGCACAATTGTAGTCAGTATTATCACTAAAGGATTAAAACAAATAGAACAATGTAATTAAGTTATGATGTTTACTTGTAAGTCCTTGTTATTTGTAGTCTTGCACAATGGTTTAATTATCTACGGTACACCCAGTTGTAAGTTAGTTGGAACAACATTCTTAAATAAGATGTAAATGTTGAAAATTAGTACGTTTTGTTTTTGAGTAAGTTTATAATAGAGTTGTAACACCCAAGATTTGGATTTGGCGAATTGGATCAAGTTGAGGGCGTTACATGACCTATTTATAGGTTTTAAAATTAGGATTTGGTTAGTGTTTTTAAGATAATCTTGACACTTATGAGTGGTGGGGTCAATTAAAATTTTTGTTTTCCATTTCAATAACCGGTTACAGATTGCAATCTATGTTTTTTTTTTATAATTTTATAAAAAAACTCGACATTAATGGATGTCAATTTTGTTTAAATATTATCTACAATGGTTAAGAAATTATATTATATTATAATAATTTAAATTTTAAAAAGAGCTCAATAAGAATTGAAGTATTTTAATTATTCCAAAATAATTATCCTAATTGTAGATGGGGATGACTTGAAAATAACTAAACTTTTATTTAAAAAATAACGTGACCGCATCATGGCCCCCGACTAGGACTTTCACATTGAATTCGACCCTTGATTGTATTAAGTATTATTACCCCGAAACTGAATTTCCCCACGATGGGTTCCTAGAGTCATGGTTCTATCCGCCATGACATATAAAATGTATATGTTCTGAGGCACGTTATCACATTCCCGACCTCTCAAAACTACCTAAGAATTTTCGCCATTTCAGTTGAAAACCTTGAAAACTTAAAAAATACCCGTAACCCTTAAAACCATAAGCTCTAATAAAAATCCTAACCCTAATAAAATAAAACCCTAACATTAGCAGAGAGAATTCGAAAGCTTTCTTGCAAAATCGGCCTATATCCCTAATTAAATTTAAAATCGTCGTAAAACCTAAATTGAAAAAACAGCCTATAGGCCCTATTTTGCCTATAATAAATATTAAAAAAATTTGCATAAGAAATTCAACTATTTGCTCAGAAAAAAAATCAATTTTTTAAAACAATGGGTTTAAAGAATAATTCATTTTATATCCATTAGTTTTAAAACTATTCAATTAAAAATTTAATATTTTTATTTAATTTTAAACGATTTATTATATTAACATGATTTCAACCTAATTATTACACTACAAGAAATTAAGCTTTTAGTGGCAGTTTTAGTGGCAGTTTTAGTGGCGTTTGAATTGAAAACGCTGCAATAAGTAAAGCAATAATGACGTATATGAGAAAAACGCCGCAAAAGGTAAAGCAATAGCGGCTTTTTCTCATAAATGCCGCAAGAGGTAACCAATAGCAGCGTTTTTTCATAAACGCCACGAATATTTATTAAAGTAGATTGAACAACGTCGTTTTGTTAGCCCAAAATTCTTTTAGTTTTTTTCCAAATCAGTTTTCCCCGAAATCCCTAAGCTTTTTCTCAAATCCCTTTCATTTTTTCCCAACTTTTTTTCCCCAAATCAGTTCCCCTCCCCGAAATCCAAAACTTTTTCCCCAAATCCCCTCCTTGTTCCCCAACGTTTGCTGCATCGCCGTCGACAGTCCTCTGCTGCATCACCGTCAACAGTCCTCCGCTGATCACCGTGTAAGTTTTTAAGTTTTTCTGTTTGTTTGTTTGTTTGTTAATTTATTTTGTCATATTTCAAATCTTAAGAATTTCTCTTCTGTATAAATTCTTCACCATAAACAGCAACAAAAAATTTCTCGCCGCCGTTCTTTTCGTCGAAACCAAAAAATTTTGCTAATTTTTCATTTCATTCTATTTTTTTATATCTTTTTTTTTAAATTTCAGATAATGTTATTGGGTTGTTAAATTTTATAAATGATTTTTTAAAATCTGTCTTAGTTCTTAATTCTTGTTTCATGGTTTTTTTTTTTTAAAATTAGTTGCTTTATTTGAAGTTGTGAGCTTTAAGCAAATCACTGCAGTTATTGTTGAATAGGCAAACGAAATTGTCTATTTTTGCGGGTTTCGAGTTATGCATGTGAAATGTTTGACAAAATGACGGTAAGGAAATTTGGGTTTCTTTGAATGAGGGGAAAAACGGTGAGTTAGTGACTGCATGGGGGTGAAGATTACATTGATGTTGGACTATCCTTTTTTACACTGTTTGCTGGTTTAGTGAAGTATGGCAGTGAAGTCTGAACTTATTTTGTTATTTTGAGTAGCCAAATTTGGAAAAAATATTGTTACTTTACATAAATATTTCAAATAGTTTGCCAAGCACATATATAAAAGAAGCAGTTAACTTCTTCATTTTCTTTCACTGATATTATTCCAACCTTAAGCATATGATTTCCAGATACACGTGTGTGTTGTACAATAAATATAATTAGTAGTTTTAAACTAACATTTTTATCATGTGAGATATTCCTTTGCTATTACAATAATTTAGAAGGGGTTTGAATATTTGCAGTTGGAGGACTGTGAATTTCATGAAAATTTATTGATGAGTTGGGGGATTTGACATTTTTTAAAATTCATATTGTTGGTGTGGCAGGTAAATTGGATGCTCTTTTCCAGATTTTGAAACGTCAAACCTAGCTTTTAATCATTTGGGGTTGCTTAAAAGCCTAGGTCTGCTCAAGATTAAGCTCATTACTTGATACTATATTGAGTTAAGAAGATGACAATCACCAATCATATTTTTTCATCACATTCAAATCATTTTAATTCTAATTAATTTGTTGTTCTACGATGATTTCCTCTCAAAATGTTTGACCAATTAAATATTTCTTATTCAACCATTTAAAATGCTTCAAAATTTAATAATAATTACAAATTTCTTATAAATAAAATTATAGTTACAAAATAACTCAATTCTCATCTGTTGAATTTTTCGTTTATGATTCAACTGATTAATCTAGTTCAACAACATGCGTGCTCCGGTAAATTTCATTTAGAAATTTAATAATAAATTAAGATTTAATGCATATATATATATGAAAATGAAATTAAAATAATTAAAATACAAATGATAAATTAGTTAGTTGTTACACTTCAAATGTTCCAAATTTAAATTTTAGAAATGAGAGAAAAGGTTTTTATATAAATTTTAAAAGATATTTGAAGTATTTTCTTTATTCAGTTTATGGTTTCATTGCTTTTTTTCTATTTTTCTACCATTGTGAGATTTATTTTTATTAATTAGGCTAACCTAATTAAGTTGTGGGAGAATTATGGAGCCCATATTTGTAAGCCCAACTGAAATAATTGTAAAGGGAAATGAAGCCCATATTTATCTTATCATTTATTTATTATTATTTTTATTAAAACGTGAATTGGATCCCGAAGTATTCGATAGGTTCATTTCAATTGTCTAATCAAACAACTCCATTTTAAGCTCTCATTGACTGAATTTGTAAGTACCTCATATTACTTGCATGTTTTAATTTAATACAACATTTTTTTGAGATAAATCCATGTTAGTGATTTGAATTAAGGCATAATATCTTACATATCTCATTGTGCAAGCGAGCACGATTGAGCAAATTGCTCAACTTAAAGTGGAGGCAACATCAAGAGAAGCAAAGGCTCAAAGAAAATATGATGAACTCCAGCTACAACTTAAGCGAATACAACAACGAGGGAAGCAGAAACAACAAGAAAATATGATGAACTCCAGCTACAGCTTCAGAATATGATGAAGATGTTTTAGTAGTCGTAGAATCTGCCATCTTAGACTTTTGTTTTCTTATTGTGAGAATATCTTAACAATATAACTTTTGAATATAATATATTTTGTTGTTTTTATTTATTTATTAATTTAGATCATATACATATTTCTTTCGTAATAGTATCATTTAGATTTGAAGTTTTTGGTTGGATTTGATGTTACAGAAAATTATGTTGAAAATTCAGGTTCTATATGAATTAAAATGGTTTGGTCAAATTTGCTAAAGTTAGTAGCATTTTCCAACAAAGGTTGCTAAAGAATATGACCTTTAGCGGCGTTTTTATGAGAAACGCTACTAAAAGTCATGTTCTATAGGGCGTTTTCCTGCATAAATGCCGCAAAATTTAGTGGCGTTATTTATAGCGACGTTTTTTTGTTTTACTTATCAAAACGACGCAAATTATTTTAGCAATGGGCCAAAAAAAGTCACTAGAAACCTGTTTTGTGGTTGTTGGTTAACTATTGAATTTTTACCAATTAAAGTCACTTTTTTAACAAACTAATATTTATATACAACTTTGGGAAAATATCTAATCCCCGACTTGGATGTTGCTGTACTCCTAAACTTGTTGGCCTTAAATAAACCTTTCTTGAATATTTTTCTATTTCAGATGATACTCATGTTTTGTGATATTAGTAAAAAATAAGCAACTTCCTGCAATAAAATTTTTATATATATTAAGAGTGAAGGATAGAAGTAATAGATTCGAACTTATGTCAAACAGATGCAATTAATTTTATACTTGTGTTTTGTATCATCAATCAAGTGATAGATAAGTATTAAGAGGGCCTTAATTTTTTTTGTTAGCAAACAATGTATTGTTTTCTTATTGATGTATTAAAAATTGTGTTAAATTATAATACTTCTACTAAATAGTGAAGTTAGAAACTTTTTTGGAGGACCATGATTGAATTACAAAATTTTTTAGACTTAAAATACAAATTTACTATTATATTAATTTATGATTTTACATTTTCTAAAAGGATTAAATCAACTTTTATGATTTTGAGGGAATAAACTGTATTTTTATCATAAATATACATATAAAATTACAAAATTTAAAGGAACCAAACATATATTACCATTTTAGGGGAGACTAGACCCCTATTGTCGCTCCTACTTCTACCAAATATGACATAACAAATGTATTACAATATTAATATTCCTGCAAAATTAGGCATAAAAATTAATTTTTATATATAAGGATAAATCTCAAAATTCTATATAAATTTTGATCCAATGTGAAATTTGTTAATGAATTTTGATTTTGTGCAATCATATACATGAAGCTTTGATTGTGGTTTAGATGTATACATAAAACTTTGATTTTGATCCAAATATATACATTTAAAAAGTAAACACATCAATTCATTTTCGTATTAGATAAACACATCTATATTGATAATGGATGGGAAAATTAGTGTTTGTTAACTTTGCTAACATGGTAATCCACGTGTATGTCACGTTAGTAATTAATTAATTTTTATATTTTTAATAACTTTTAAATTTTAAAAATATATTTGTATTTTTTGAATTTTTAAAATTTAAAAATTAATTAATTGCTGACATGGTATTCACATGACAATTCACATAGATGTCAGGTCAACAAAGTTAACAAGCATTAACTTCTGCATCTATGTTAAGGTAATTTAATAAATAAAATAAATTTAAAAGCTAAAAAAATAAAATTAATAAAATAAAAAAAACTAAAATATTTTTTATTTTAAATTAGAAGGTGAAATAAATCATTATTCCAAGTAACCGATTATCTGTCCTCGATTTTTCTGCATACTCCAAGCCATTCTTTGAAGAACCATGTGCATAGAAAAAGTAAAAGTACAAAGCATGGGTCACTTATGCATGTGAGTGGTCGAATCCATGTTAGGATATAAAGGTGAATAGAAGTGAAAGGGACGTACCTGGTGTAGGTTCGGCAGTGATTTTTGAAGATAGAAATTCTTGATTTGGACGAGTAATTGGCATAGAAGTATGGTAAAAGGAACACCAAATTCTTGACTCAAATAAATCATAAAAAAACTATAATGTTTTAAGCATCTTCGTTTAGTTTTGGCTGCTATAAATTGATTAAATTATACATTTTTGACGACTTGGTACTTAAAAAAAAACATTACAACCAAATACTTAATTTTGTATTATAGATTACCTTAATTGATTAATGCCTGTACCAAAAGCTATTGTGGTATACATGATTGATCAATAACAAGTAGTCATGTGTTATATCAAGCACTTTGCTAAATACATAAATACCGTTGGTTTGATCCACGACAACTACAGTCTTATTTTGATCATTGACCTTGTAATATGTTATTGATGAATAAGTCACTACAAGAAATTCGTTTGGACCAAAAACGCCGCAAAAGTTATACATTAGTAGCGCTAATTAGAAAACGCCGCAAAAGGTTAGAGCTATAGCAGCGTTTTTATTATAAAAGCCGTAAAATGAAGCAATAGCGGTGTTTGGACCAAAAACGCCGCAAATATGTATTAAAATTTTGCAAAACGGCGCCATTTTTAGCAGCTCTTTTAGTGGCGTTTGGGCTAAAACGCCGCAAAAGGAAGCAATAGCGGCGTTTAGACCAAAAACGCCGCGAATATGTATTAAAATTTTGCAAAACAACGCCATTTTTAGCAGCATTTTTAGTAGCATTTAGGCTAAAACACCGCAAAAGGAAGCAATTGCGGCGTTTGGACCAAAAACGCCGCGAATATGTATTAAAATTTTGCAAAACGGCACTGTTTTTAGTAGCATTTTTAGTGGCGTTTGGGCTAAAATGCTGCAAAATATTCTATTCTTTTTTTCCCTTAATTGTTTAACTTTATTTTTGTTCATTAAAACTTTTTCCTTTCGGTTTCATGTCACTTTCCCCCTTGTCTCTTCCATATTTCTCAAATTAGAGTATATGAAATTGGTATGACTTCCAATTTTTTTCGTTATTATATGGATAGTTTCGTCGTTTGTTGGTATTCCAGTTAATTAGTGATTAATCTCCAATTTTTTAATATGAACTGTATTGCGATGTAAGTTTAACTTTAAGGTTTCGGTGTTAGCTTCTATAGTTATAACAAGGGTTTAGGGTTTAAGGTTTATGGTTTATGACTTAGGGGTTTTGATAAAAAGGCCGCAGAAAATCATTTTATTTTAAACAGAACGGCGCCGTTTTGCTCCCTGTATTCTCACCCATCATCCAAGTGGCCATCAAGTATTCTTTTCAACAACTCATGCACTCTTTCATCCTCTTCTATTTATTATTGAACTAGTTTTTATATATTAATTAAAATAAAATTTATTTTTAATTTAATATTTAAAATCTTCAGAAAAATTAATGACACGTAGAAAAAATTTAAAAGTAAAAACATAGAAAAATATATGTTAAAAATGAAAAAAAATTAAAATACTATTATTTAAAATAATTTTAAAGTTTTTTGGGTATATGACTGATTAAGTTTTTAAATTTATATATTAAATAATAGATTAAAATTTAATGCACATATATATACGAAAATGAAATTAAAATAATTAAAATATGAATGATAAATTAATTAGTTGTTACACTTGAAATGTTCCAAATTTAAATTTTAGAAATGAGAGAAAAGGTATTTATATAAATTTTAAAATATTTTAAATTTATATAAATTTTGATTAATTAAAATCATTCTTTAATATTTTAATATTTAACATAGGAGAAAGATTTTAAGTATTTTCTTTATTCAGTTTAAGGTTGCATTGCTTTTTTTTTTTCTACCATTGTGAGATTTAGTTTTATTAATTAGGCTAAAACCTAATTAAGTTGTGGGAGACTTATGGAGTCCATATTTGTAAGCCCAACTGAAATACTTGTAAAGGGAAATGACGCCCATATTTATCTTATTATTTATTTATTATTATTTTATTGAAACAGTGAATTAGATTCCTACAAAAAAAGTATTAGATAGGCTCATTTGAATTGCCTAATCAAACTCCTCTATTTTAAGCTTTTTTTGACTGAATTTATAAGTACCTCGTATTACTTATATATTTTAATTTAATTTAACATTTTTTTTGAGATAAATCCATGTTAGTGATTTGAATTAAGGCATAATATCTTACAAATCTCATTGTGATATTACTATTTTAGGTTAAATGTATTCATTTAAGTATATAAGTAACACGTTTCTTAATTTTTAAAGATATAAATAAACAAACATAAATAGTAATAAACAGATTATAAATAAATAAAAGAAACACATAAACAATAATAGTATTAATTATATAATTAAACAATAGTTGATTTTAAATGATTTACTAAACTAGTTTTAAACAAGCATGAAGATAATTAGTTTGGATATGTTTCAATTATATTAGTTTAGTTTAATAAATAAATTTTAAATTTTTATTAATGTTGATTTATTTAACTTAGCAAATGAATATAAATAAATAAAGATCCAACTCATAAACTATTTATTTACAGCCTTAAATTTGATTTATATCTATTTAGAACACTTCAGTAATCATATTATAAACATGAATTAAATCTATTTAGAACACTTAAGTAACCGTAATTTATTGTCAACTTTAAACTTCAAGAACTACGAAATGGATAAGAGTTTGATGGATTTGTCAAGGGTAAGCAACGAATATCGAAATGGAGTACAAACTTTTCTAAATTTTGCATTTCAAAATGCAAGCCAAGAGAATATGATTCTTTGCTCGTGTAAGAAGTGTGGCAACATCAATTGGAATATTCGTGAAGTTGTCTACGAACATCTAATTGTTGATGGCTTTATTCAGGGGTATAAAAAATGGATTTTCCATTGAGAGTGTACAACTCGTAGAACCTCTTCTACGATTAATCCGGCTTATCCTCATAATGCTTACTATCAATCTATTAGAGAAGATGACATGGAAGGTATGTTGCGGGATGCATTTAATATGCATAGTCATGGTTTGTAATCGTTTCCACCTAAAATTATTGCATTCGATGATTGTGATATTAGTGGAAATGCTTTTACCGAAATGAGAAGAAGTGCACTTAATGAAGAGCCAAATGGAGAAGCGGCGAAGTTCTACAAGTTACTTAATGTAATGGATGAAGAACTTTATGAGGAATTGAAATTTTCAAAACTGTCATTATGCATTCATATTTTTCACATAAAATGTTTGGGAGGGTGGACTGGAAACTCTTTTACGCTGCTGTTAGAGTTTTTGAGAGGTATGTTTCCGTTTGCAAAAATCCCTCATTCATGAAAAGATATGAAGAAACTGATAAAGGAAATAGGCCTTGGGTACTACAAAATTCATAGTTTCCCAAATGGCTACATGTTGTATTGGGGTGATCGAAAAAATCAATAGTCTTTTCATGTATGCGGTAAATCTTGGATGAATAGGAATGCAGAAGATGTGAATAAGGATGAAGGTGAGGCACAGTTAAGAAAGAAACCAGTAAAGATTTTACGATATTTTCCACTAATACCAAGGCTTTAAAGGCTTTTCATGTCGTCAAAGACAGCCGAGTCTATGAGGTGGCATCATGATCAACAAACGGATGATGGATTATTAAGGTATCCTACGAATTCTGTAGCTTGGAAATCATTTGACAATAAATTTCTAGGCTTTACAAGCAATCCTCGGAATGTGAGGCTTGGGCTAGCATCTAATAAATTTAATCCTTTTAAAATCATGAGTACTTTGTATTTGTTCCTTACAATTTGCCTCCGTGGATTTGCATGAAGCAATATTCTTTTATCTTATTTATGATTATCCCTAGAGAGAAAGATCCCGGGAATGATATTTACATTTACATGCAGCCACTTATTGAAGAGTTGAAACAAATATGGGCGGGTGTTGAAACATATGATGTCTTGAGAAAGGAGAACTTTTATTTACGTGCAGCTTTATTGTGGACTATTAATGATTTCCCGGCTTATGCCAATTTATTTGGTTGGAGTACCAAAGGACGTTATGCTTGTCCTTGTTGTGTGGCACAAACATGTTTGAAGTGGTTATATAATGGGAATAAGTTCTCTTACATGGGGCATTGTCTATGGTTAGATGGAAATCATAGATTTAGATTTCAGAGGACTCTATTTGATGGTATTGAAGAGTTTAGAGAAGCTCCTGAGCAGACCATTGGATCTGAAATCTTGTTCATGTTAAAAGATATCAAATTCAGTTATGGGAAGATGAATCAACAACCAACATGCAAACAAAGAGAAGACCGAGGGAGGCGTATGTTGGCGATGTTAACTAGCAAAGTAATGATGAATCTGATGAAGAGGATGATCCTAATGAGGTGAACTTGTGGAAAAAAAGAATTATTTTTTTTAGTTTCCTTATTGGGAGCATCATATTTTGCGACACAATCTTGATGTCATGTATATTAAAAAGAATGTTTGTGAGAACATCATCGGGACAATTCTGAATGTCGATAGAAAATCAAAAGACAATCTTCAGAGTTGACTTGATCTAGTTGACATAGGAATCCAACGTGATCTTCATCCCCAATTACTTTTGAATGGAAAATCTTGGTTGCCGCATTCTATTTTTGCAATGTCGAAGAAAGAAAAAGAATTGTTCTACACGGTGTTGAAGGATATAAAGGTCCTAGATGCGTATGCATCAAATATATCTCGATGTGTAAGTCTTAAATATTTAAGACTATATTCCCTAAAATAACATTATTATCACGTCTTGAAGCAAGATTTACTGCCAGTTGCTTTATGGTATTGTATGTCAAAAAAGGTGACATCTTGTATAATTTAACTATCCAATATAATGAAAGCTATTTGTGGCAAAGTTTTGATTGTTGAAGAACTTGAGAAATACAAGATCGAGCTACCTTGACTTTATACAACTTGGAGAAGATCTTTCCACCTTCGTTCTTTACTATTATGGTGCACTTGCTAATCCATCTCCCTCATGAAGTAAAACTTGGTGGACCGGTTTTCTATCGGTGGATGTATCCTATAGAGAGGTGCTAATTTATTTGCAAAGTGTTCATTCATTTAATTACAACTTTTTGTAATGTTATATATCGTGTTTAGATTTCAATGCAGATTGAAGTTTTATTATCGTAATAAGCGTTATCCAGAAGGATCAATTACTGAAGGTTACTTGGTAGAGGAGTGCATGACTTTCTGCTTTAGATATTTAGAAGATGTTGAAACAAAATTGAATAGACCAAATAAAAATGTCGGGCTCAATAATCATAATTTAGTCGAAACTTATCTATTCCGAAGTTATGGACAACCAATCGGTAAAGTTTAAATTGCACACTTAGATGATAGATCTTGGGTACAAACATATCGATATGTTCTTTTTCACCACGATTCAATTGAACCATTATGCAAGTAAGTTTTAGAATTTGATAAACATTCATCTTTTTCATTTGTTTATCTTCTAACCAGTAATCCACTTTTTAACATAGTGAGTACAAACAAGACTTGAGATCTCGTTCACGCTTATGAAGATTACAACATCGAGAGATTCATAAGTTATTTACAAAATCTTTTCATGAATGGTTAGGGCAAACAATATGCAACTAAAGCTTTCATTGACAAATAATAATGTTTTCGTATAACATTTATAATTAATCAAATTACTTTTAGTTCAATAGGTTTGGAGTGGAAAGGACGTCAATGACGAAGTTAAATGGCTTTCCCAAGGTCCGGATAGAGTAGTAAAAAGATATACTACCTTCCTCATTAATGGATTCAGGTGTCATACAAAATCTCGCGAAAGATTGAGGAGGACTCAAAATTGTGAAATAGTTGTTAATTCTTCAATTACAAGTTATGCTAGTGTTAGGGACAATAATCCTATTGAGGGAAATGCGGAGTATTACGGACTTCTTACTAAATTATTGAGTTGGATTATTATGGAAAACGGAAGGTTGTCTTATTTCGATGTGATTGGACCGATGTTAATACTGTTCGCGGAATTAAAAAAGATCAATTTATTTTTACAATGGTGAACTTCTCTCGATTAGTTCACACTGGATAACAATTGATAGACAAGCCATATGTATTTTCTTTTCAAGTCAAACAAGTTTTTTACTCGAAAGATCCAACTGATGAAGGTTGGTACGTTGTACTCTGTAACACCCCTAAAGACTTGTTTGACATGGGCAATGGAAGTAGAGATGACATCGACAAAAGATCAAAACTTTGTCTTTTCCAGAATAAAACTTAAATGAAACTATCCCTAGTACTAGTACACAATTTCAATAGGTTCGCCAGAATGTGAATGAAGATATTTACGAATCATGATGTAGTAAGATTTTACGATTTTTAATTATAAGTAATTTTATAATTTAAATCTTGATCTTGTTAAATATTTCAACTATTTTATAAGTACTATTATTGTTGTAATTAGCTACTAATATTTCAACTATTTTATGTGTATTGCAGATAAAATGCATAGAAGAAGATTGCGAGATCTAAGTATTATTCAAAATCCTCCAAATTCGAAAGAAACAAATAGTGAACAATAGATTGCTATTGGATCTTCGAATGTTCCGAATACAGCTGACAAACCTGCAAAAATTCAAAGTAATGTTAACTTTAATTTACATGTATGTTAACTTTTATTATTAATTTTTGTTTCAAATTTTTATATTATCATATATCATTTTTTTAGCTGAAAGTGGTGGGAGGTGCAAAACTCGATGATGTACGCTATTAAAAGATTTTTATAATCTATATTCTATTGAGCGTGTCAAAGTATCTAAAAATAGTCATGGTCAGCGTATTGGATCAGAAGCTCGACTTTTAGCAGGATACTTGGGAATTATAGCACAAAATGCCAATCTGCTGCAATCAACTACGAGTCATGGCATCATATGCCTGATAGTAACAAAAATCAAGCTCTCAATTGTAATAACCAATTTTAGCTCGGACTCACATATGGAAACAAAATCTTCGAGGATATGCAATCTTAGATATGATATATGCAATCTTAGATATGATATGTAATCTTAGAAGATATGATTTTGTAATATTAGAGATTTAATTTGTAGATACCCTTTAATCTTCGCCGTTGATGTAATTGATTTGTACCGTTAGATTTGGGGAGGCTCAGCTATAAATAGAGGTCTCTCCCTTCATTGTAAACAAAAAAAAAAGAATCAATAAAAAAGGGAGAACGATTGGCAATTTTTTAAAGGTGGCTTACTGTTTTTTTTTCTTTTTCGATTATTTTTTACTTATTTACGATTTTAAAAAAAGGAGAAGGTGATACCACTGTGAATTTTATTTATTTATTTTATTTAGCCCTAACAAAGTGACGCGTTTCAAAGGATGGAGATATTTTCCCATTCGAGCCCTATGAGTTATTCGCGCCTTTTAATTGGGCCCTTCATTTTTTTTAAATTATGTTGATTTTCAATTTAATCCTTAATCTTTCATTTTAGGTTTTTAGTCTATTTTATTAATTTTGTTATTATTATTTTTATTATTCTATTATATATTATTATACCTATATATATGTGCGCATATGCATGTTAATATATATACATATATATTTTAAACGTTTTAATATATATACATATTATATACATACTTTATTATTATTATTTTATTTTCATAGTTTTTATACATATATATATACACATTTATATTTCATAATATTTATACGTTTGCCCATATTCTATGATTTTTATATGTTTATACATTTTTGTAATATATACACATATATTTATACTCCATTCAAAGCTTATTATAAATATTTTCCACGTTTTTATATTATACTTATATATTTCATTTTTTTGTAAATGCATGAATATATTTTATATGTATATATTTATATTTTCCTTGTTTTCATAAATGCATTATGTATTATATATATATATAAGTTTTATAACCCAAAATTTTATGAGTAAATTATCTTTATGTCTTTTATTCTTAATAATTTCAAATGTATATATATTTTGCACCTTTTTCTCTTTATATTTTTTTTTGTTTATTTCCTTCATTTTCTTATTGATTTATGTTTTCATTTATATTCATTTGATATTTTACATGTCGTTGTTTATGTACATTAATTTCATTTATTTCTATGCCATTGTTGTATTTATTATTACATTTTATATTTAATGTAGCATCACATCATTTTTTTTCGATTTTAAAATTTTCAAAATTGAGATAACACTCGTATTTAGGATTTTCAAGAAAATTGAGCCCTAACGTATTGGGTTCCGATTTTTTCGTTAAATCTAACGATCGAGGGTTGCTCATTAATAAAAAAATATATAAAATAAAAAGCTTATTGTTGGGGAGTTAAATATGTTGTATCCTAACGTATTGGATGTGACGTATTGATTTCTCGAGACAAAGATTTTTTGAAAAAATAATAATAAAGGAAATATTTCAAGTTTGAGATTTTGAGAAATTGTGCCCTAACGTATTGGGCCGCGATTTCTTAAATCTTAAACAAATGAATATTCTTTTAAATTTTTATTACACGAGTTTTAGACTAATTCATTTTTGAGGAAATTATAATGTTGTGCCGTAACGCATTGGGTGTGACATTTCTTTCTCTGAAATGATAAGGGTCTTAATAAGTAACGTTTTTAAGTTTTTTCTAAGGATTATATTTTTCAAATTTTCGACATTAAGACACTAATTAATTAACTAGGTACCAACTTTGGGCGTTACAAGGGTGCTAATCCTTCCTCGTATGTAACTGACTCCCGGATCCGTTTTTCTAAAACTCGTAGACCAAACCCGTTTTTTTAGGTGGTCCAATCACACCTTAATAAAATATTGGTGGCGACTCCCAATTTTCATTTTTTAAAGTCGACAACCTAAAATTTTTATTTTTCAAAAAAATGGTTTTGACAGCTTGGCGACTCCACTGGGGACACATACGAGAGTCGAGCCACAAAGTTGATTAATTTTTGTCTTATTGTCGAGAAAATAAATTTTTTTTAAAAAATCATGAGATCATTGTGCATTCATTCATTTTCTTGCTTAATTGATCTTTGCATTATTCATTACATGAGTTGAATGATTTTACCCTTCTAAGTGGGAGTGAGAAACTAATCCTTCGTGAGGTTTTTAGCTCCGTATAGGATAGTGGATAGCTTTCGGAATACATCGGTACCTATGCCTTCGTGAGATTATCATCTCCGTATAGTCATAGGGAAAATGTGTTCCCCTGAACCGAACTTGATCTATATGAGCCTATAATGGGTGAAGATCGAGGAATTTGCTGGTTCGGGTACCCTTACTTTAGAACCAAACCGCATATAATGAGCCTTAGGAGCCTACCGTAGGTAGAATCACACCGAATGCCTAGAGGTCACCCGAAAATTTGGTTTAAATTTACGATCATTTTGTTGTATTTTGTCCATTTTTGTTACGATTATAATTACTTCGGTTTGTAATTACTTTATTGGTTTGAATTTTGATGTTTCTGCATATTGCATTACATGACCACTCGATTATATCCTTTTAAGTGGGAGTGAGAAGCTATTTCCTTCGTGAGGTCTTCACCTCCGTGCAGGATAGTGGATTGCTTTCGGGATACATCCGTACCTATGTCTTTGTGAGATTTTCATCTCCGTTCAGCCATAGGGAAATGTATTCCCCTGAACTGAACTTGGTCCGTATGAGTCTATAATGGGTGAGGATCGAGGAATCTGCTAGTTCAGGTACCCTTACCTTAGAGCCAAACTACATATAGTGAACCCTAGTTGCCCACTTTAGGAATAATTACACCAAACCCTAGTGGTTTCCCGAGTAGGTACTTTATTCATTTGCTTTTACTTTGTACTAACTTGTTTTTTATGTTGTTTTTATTATGATTGCATTGCATTTGCATCTTAAAAAGAGGTGTTGATTCATGTTTAGTTGCTAAATAGAGAGCTTTTCATAAGAAAATGGGTTTCTTGATAAAGTGGATAACAATATGGTTGTCCGAATATGGTCCAAGAACACATGATAAGAGAAGGATGTTAATTTAATGGAGGACTACACGACTATGGCTCCGTTGCCCAAGGATTCAAGATGGCAAAGATTATTCGAGAGCTACTGAACCTTCTTAAAGAGAAGCCAACTAGCATCACGAGGATGAGTGAGCAACAAGTTACGGCCTGGATTGAGCAAAAAGGAGATAGAAGAGACGTTTTTTGAAGAGTTCGTGAGATTTATCTTGACGCTCGAATGAAGAAGAGGATCGAATATCTCCGCCTATGAGGGCAAGGCCATATAAATATCTATTTTATGTAAAGAGGTTTGTTTTCTAGTAAAGTTTTCTAAATGGAATTAAATCAGAATCAACATCTCTTTATGCATTCATTGCATACATTCGCATTGCATGACATCATAAACATTAAAGTCCACTAAAATAGCCTAATCGATTAAAATCATTCAAGTTAATCTGGAAACTAACTAACCAACGAAACACTGTTACGGTACCCAAGAAAAGTCAAGAGGCATGGATCAAAGATTGGAGAGAATAGAGCAGATGCAAGTACAGATGCTAGAGCAATTGACCAAATTTCAACAAAATATGAAGGATCAGATGCTAGAATTCCAAAGCAATGTGATAAACCAATTAACCCAGTTATTAGCTAGAGGGTTAAAAAGAGAGGAAAGCCTAGTGGTCCACTTTGGGGAGGATAATGAAGACTCTAATTATCCCTCAAATTTTATCCCGATAAGTGTCCAGCCAGATATGCACCTACAAGGGGCACCCCTTACTATCAAATCCCAGCAATATCAAACCAATACCTTAACACCAATGAATCACCCGACAGGCTTAAGATCTAATCTGAGGAACAATTTAGTCAATCCTATTGCTCTTGATAATCCAGCAGAAATAAAATAGGCGAGGGTAGAATACTCAGATACTATAATGGCCCCAAAGAGAAAAGGGAATAAGGGGGATAATGGAGGCCGATATAACAAGGGCCACTCAAAACCAATCGCTGTGGACCGGCCAAAGACAGAAACCACCAGCCATCAGAGTCCTTTAAAGCGAGAATCTTACACGAAGGCAAATACAGAAAAGCCTCAGTTCACACCTATACCGATGTCATATAACGAGCTATATCAAAGCCTATTTAATGCGCATGTGGTGTCCCCTTTCTACCAGAAACCAATGTTGCCTCCATTTCCTAAATGGTATAATGTAAACGCTCAGTGTGAATACCACACAGAATTACGGGGCACTCAATAGAGAATTGCACCGCCTTCAAGAAACTGGTTGAAAGACTCATTAACATGGGTGTTGTCAGATTTGATGACTCATCTAGCGCAAAAAATCCACTACCCAATCATATTGATAAGGGGGTAGACATGAGGGCAGGAATGGGATTAGTTATTTCTGATTCAGGAGGAAACCATGGAAAGACAATGAACCATTGTGAGTTCCATCACGAAAAGGGATACGTGACCCAAGAGAGTGTGAAATTCAAGGCCTTGGTTCAGGGCATAATGGACGACAAGGAGATGAAGCTTTGTGAGGAAATTAAAGAGGAGAAAAATATGCACATGATGATGGGAAGTGTTCACGTCAATGACATATATGAGGACACAAATGAAAAGGGACCTTGTTAGATATTCGCCCTTATAAATCTGGAGTGTTCTAAGCAATTGGACTGCGAAAGAAATTTCTATAGTTTTTAGAGCTTATTTAGAGTAATGTTCAGAACATTTTTGTTGTTTTTAGCCTAAAAATGATAGAAATTCTTTTGTGAAAAAGGCTCTTGTCTGAACGTCATTATTCTAATAAAATATATATTTGCATTTATTTTTGAGCCAATATTTTTCATTCTTTTTGAATAATTATTCTTTCATTCTTTTGGATTTTCTTCCACAATCATTCATTCATTCATTCATGATCATATTGTATAAATAATTATTCATAAATTAATATATTCCTTTGTAAAGTCTTTGGTATTTACTATGGGTCCCCGGATATCAATGACATGAGTGACATTACTATAGATTTCGAACCTTCTTTTGAGTGAGATATGTGTTTAGAGGGATCTCAAGACTTTGAAGATGATATATATTGTAGCCTATTTTCGGACTTGTTAAGGATCACAGAACAAGTCGAGAGACGGATCTTACCCTACAAAGAATCATTGGGATACATGACTTCTCCTTATGTGGGGCATGAAAGTCATTTGGTCGATCTCGCCAAAAGAGTCTGACGGTCATCGATTCATCTTTGTGGTCGTCAATTACTTTACTAAATGGGTGGAAGCTGCTTCATATGCTAATGTCACAAAGTCGACAGTTAGTAAATTCGTGAAAATCATATGTCAGTATGGAACGTCAAAAGGATCATATCTGAAAATGTACTAAATTTGAACAACAGCACAATAGCAAAAGTTTGCAGTCTGTTCACGATTAATGTCACATTGCCCAAAAAAAAATCTACCGGGGCAATACCTTTCTCTTGGGCCCATCGCGGTTTCGCCTATTGAAGACGAGATTCTTTCTCTGAGTTTTTGGATCCAATTCTGATTGAAGAGGAATGTTCAAAGTTATCCATCATGGTCAAATGCGCCAAAAGCAAATGATGCGAGCTCACAAAAAAAAAAGGATCCACCTTAGAGAACTCCTTGAAAGGAACCTGGTATTGAAGAAGATCCTTCCCATACAAAAAGAACTTTATCCCAAGTTGGGAAGGACCTTATGATGAAGGCCTTATCTGGAAAAGCGTCGATCAGAAGGGATAACAAGGACATGCCTAATCCTATGAGTTCAGATTAAAAAAAAAGGTGTCAAAATCAAAATAAAAAAATAAAAGTGATAAAAAGAAAAATAAAAAGGAAAAGGAAAATGGAGAGGCCAAAGTGAAAACCTACAAAGGGCACCTTGAGACCAAAGGGGATTTGAGTTGAAAACTCAAAATGGGCGGCTCAAATATTGATCAGAATGGGGCACGAGGTGATCAGAGCAACTCGAATTCTAACTAGATTGGGGCATGTGGTGATCTTGTTATACCTGAATTATCAGGAAAGGGTAGGCAACATCTTGGGGCATTGGTAGAGTACTGTGGATCTCCTAAACGCATTTCAAACTTAGAATGGTCGCCAGAAAATTTGTATAGAGAAGCTTAAGCTGCGATATCTGGGGCATCCAATTTTATATTGAATTTGTTATTCTTGGAATACTTTATTCTTTTCCAAGATACAAATTCCCAATCAATTTCTTTGCTATCCTTATTTACTATTTTTGATGATCTATTCCTTTCGAGCTATGCTTAGAACCAATTGTATTCTCATCCATTGTTATACCCTTTTTTGCAAGCATGTTGCATTAGAATAATGATTAATGGACTAATAAAACTTTCACAAGGGAAGTTTGACATATTACTCTAGAAGTTTCTAAATAATAGAGGAACCTGAAATAGGACTATTGTTTAGAACGCACCATGTTTAAAGGTTGGAAACCTGAAAAGGAAGAGGCTAAATTAGGACTTTCTCTTTGGATTTTGTTGTTAAAAACATTGATTGAACAAATGACATGATGATGACAAAGCTTAATAAACAAGCAAGTAATGATCACCAGACAATAGGAAGAGGTTTCCTCAAAGAAGAAAGTCTTCATCTATGCATGAGCCTTTGGTACGATACCCTAGGAATGGTGTAAGGGACCAGAGAGATTTAGATCCTGTATCCTTAAATTGTGATAGGAAAGGACCGAGAAAAAGCCATATATTTCTACCTTTAGGTTACAGTGAGAGAATGATGGTGTAAATTTTGCTTCTCAATGGATTGAACTTCGAGGTTTACAGTGGGGGGCAACCTGACAAAATGTTTCTTTAGAAAAGCCAGCCAAGCAAGAAGGCATTGTAGCACATCAGTGTTGAAGCCTTAATAAACTTCGAACAATGACAACCTAAGTGGAATCATTCTCAAAAAAATAAAATAAATAAAAAAATAAATAAATTACGCATTCGTGCAAACACCATTCATACATGTCTAGTTAGGAGCATTTGATTCATGCCACCCTAATCATTAGGCATAATTAGGTTCATTATACAGGTCATGTTCCCCAAAGAGCAGATCAGTGAAGATAACAGATATTGCCTTCCTGTACTGGCAGCGAAGCAGATCGAAGTCAGCAACCTTGCCTCCCTGGGTTGCAGCGGAGTAGGCTAAAAATAACAGATCTTGCCTTCCTGCACCGACAGCGAAACAGATCAAAGACACCAGCCTTGCCTCCTTGGGTTACAGTGTAGCAGGCTAAAAATAGCAGATCTTACCTTCCTGCACCGACAACAAAGCAGATCGAAGTCACCAGCCTTGCCTCCCTGGGTTACAGTGGAGCAGGCTAAAAATAGCAGATCTTGCCTTCTTGCACGGATAGCGAAGCAGATCGAAGACATCAGCCTTGCCTCCCTGGGTTGTAGCGAAGTAGGCTGAAAATAGCAGATCTTGCCTTTCTGCACCGACAACGAAGCAGATCAAAGACACCAGCCTTGCCTCCCTGGGTTGCAGCGGAGCAGGTTAAAATAGCAGATCTTGCCTTCCTACACCGAAAGCGAAGCAGATTAATGACCCCAGCCCTATCTTCCTGGTCAGCAGTGGAATAGGTTAAAGATTGTGAATCCTATCTCCCTGGACAGCAGTGGAATAGGTTAAAGATTTTGAATCCTATCTCCCTGGTCAGCAGTGGAATAGGTTGAAGATTGAGAATTCTATCTCCCTGGGCAGCAGTGGAATAGATTAAAGAATCCTATCTCCCTGGACAGCAGTGGAATAGGTTAAAGATTGTGAATCCTATCTCCCTGGTCAGTAGTGGAATAGGTTGAAAATTGAGAATTCTATCTCCCTGGGCAGTAGTGGAATAGATTGAAGATTGTAGGTCTTATCTCCCTGGTCAGCAGTGTAATAGGTTGAAGATCGTGAACCCTATCTCCCTGAGCAGCAGTGGAGTAGGTGGAAAATAGCAGATCTTGCCTTCCTGCACCGACAGTGAAGCAGATCGAAGACATCAGTCCTATCGCCTGGATGTTGCAATGGAAAAGATTGAAGCCATGATGGCGAATCTTATCTCCCTGGCGTTAAGGCTTGGATTAGCTGAAATGAAACGGATTGAAGTTGTGGGCAGCAAATCTTATCTCTTTGGCATTACAGTGGAGCAGATTGAAGCCGCAACGGCAAATCTTACTTCCCTGGCGGTGTAATGGAACAGATTGAAACTACGACGGCGAATCTTGTTTCCCTGACATTGAAGATGGCAAATTTTATCTCCCTGAAGTTGCAGTGGAGCAGTTTAAAGCCGATAATCCTATCTCTCTGAAGTTACAGTGAAGCGGATTAAAACCTTGGATCTTATCTCTTTGAAGTTGCAGAGAGCAGAACGCATCTAGTCTTATCTCCCTGAAGTTTTAGTGGAGCAGACTAAATAAACAAATCCTATCTCCCTAAAGTTGTAGTAGAGTGGATTAGAATGATGGATCTTATCTCTCTGAAATTACAGTAGAGCAGATCGCATCAAATTCATCTTTAAGTTGCAGCAGATCAAGCCGAAGCTACCAATCCTATCTCTCCGACATTGCGGTGGAGTAGATCGAGACACCAATTCCTATACCTCTGAAGATACAGTAGGATGGATGTGGCTGCTTAAAGAAGAAGAGCACCAAGATCCAGCGTGACCGGGAAAAAATTGGTCATTTCTAAAGTCTTTGCTTCGTTCCTGTTACACGACAACAAGCAAAGAGGGGCAGTTGTAATACCTAATTTTAGCCCAGGCTCACATATGGAAACATAATCTTCGAGGATATGCAATCTTAGATATGATATGCAATCTTAGATATGATATATGCAATCTTAGATATGATATGTAATCTTAGAAGATATGATTTTGTAATATTAGAGATTTAATTTGTAGATACCCTTTAATCTTCACTGTTGATGTAATTGATTTGTCCCGTTGGATTTGGGGAGGCTCAGCTATAAATAGAGGCCTCTCCCTTCATTGTAAACAAAAAAAAATCAATAAAAAAGGGAGAACGATTGGCAGTTTTTTAAAAGTGGCTTACTGTTTTCTTTGTTTTCTTTTTCGATTATTTTTTACTTATTTACGATTTTAAAAAGGGAGAAGGCGATACCACTGCGAATTTTATTTATTTATTTTATTTAGCCCTAATAAAGTGACGCGTTTCAAAGGATGGAGATATTTTTCCATTCGAGCCCTATGAGTTATTCGCGCCTTTTAATTGGGCCCTTCATTTTTTTTAATTTATGTTGATTTTTCAATTTAATCCTTAATCTTTCATTTTAGGTTTTTAGTCTATTTTATTAATTTTGTTATTATTATTTTTATTATTATATTATATATTATTATTATACCTACATATATGTGCACATATGCATGTTAATATATATACATATATATTTTAAACGTTTTAATATATATACATATTAGATACATACTTTATTATTATTTTATTTTCATAGTTTTTTATACATATATATACACATTTATATTTCATAATATTTATACGTTTGCCCATATTCTATGATTTTTAAATGTTTATACATTTTTGTAATATATACACATATATTTATACTCCATTCAAAGCTTATTATAAATATTTTCCACGTTTTTATATTATACTTGTATATTTCATTTTTTTGTAAATGCATGAATATATTTTATATGTATATATTTATATTTTCATTGTTTTCATAAATGCATTATATATTTTATATATATATAAGTTTTATAACTCAAAATTTTATGAGTAAATTATCTTTGTGTCTTTTATTCTTCATAATTTCAAATGTATATATATTTTGTACCTTTTTCTCTTTATATTTTTTTTGTTTATTTCCTTCATTTGTTTATTGATTTATGTTTTCATTTATATTCATTTGATATTTTACATGTCGTTGTTTATGTACATTAATTTCGTTTATTTCTATGCCATTGTTGTATTTATTATTACATTTTATATTTAATGTAGCATCACATCATTTTTTTTTCGATTTTAAAATTTTCAAAATTGAGATAACACTCGTATTTAGGATTTTCAAGGAAATTGGGCCCTAACGTATTGGGTTCCGATTTTCTTCATTAAATCCAACGATCGAGGGTTGCTCATTAATAAAAAATATATAAAATAAAAAGCTTGTTGTTGGGGAGTTAAATATGTTGTATCCTAACGTATTGGATGTGACGTATTGATTTCTCGAGACAAAGATTTTTTGAAAAAATAATAATAAAGGAAATATTTCAAGTTTGGGATTTTGAGGAATTGTGCCTTAACGTATTGGGCCGCGATTTCTTAAATCTTAAACAAATGAATATTCTTTTAAATTTTTATTACACGAGTTTTAGACTAATTCATTTTTGAGGAAATTAGAATGTTGTGCCATAACGCATTGGGTGTGACATTTTCTTTCTCCGAAATGATAAGGGTCTTAATAAGTAACGTTTTTAAGTTTTTGCTAAGGATTATATTTTTCAAATTTTCGACATTAAGACACTAATTAATTAACTAGGTACCAATTTTGGGCGTTACGAGGGTGCTAATCCTTCCTCGTACGTAACTGACTCTCGGATCCGTTTTTCTAAAACTCGTAGACCAAACCCGGTTTTTTAGGTGATCCAATCACACCTTAATAAAAGATTGGTGGCGACTCCCAATTTTCATTTTTTAAAGTTGACAACCTAAAATTTTTGTTTTTCAAAAAAATGGTTTCGGCATCAATAATATTAAGGTAATAACGTGAATGTAATTTATAATACTTTGGTTTAAGTTTCATTTATATTTACTTTCTAAACTTGTGTTATTCGTAGGAGAGATTTGCTTTAGAGGTATTGGATAGTTATGTGAAGAAGGCATTAGGAAAGAAATGGAAAGACCATAAAAGTACTTTAAAGAATGAATACTTTTTTAAAAAATATAAGCCTCGAAGAGAAATTGCTAAATGTCCCGCCGAGAATGCTGAGGTACCAATGAGAAGATGCAGTTAGATTTTGGAATTCAAAGAAAGTAGAGGTATTACGTACTTTCAAACTCTTATAATTATTTCGTTTTATAGTATTTACTATATACATAATAATAATTTCATAATGTAGGATTGTGAGCGAGTTGGAACTACAAGTAGGCAAAAACAAAAATTCACGCACACAGCTGGGTCAAAAAGTTTTGCTTGTGTAGCTGATGACGAGGTATTTTGAATTTATTAATTGTATCAAATATTAATTACTTTCTACTAACTAATATTTTTCCTACTATATTATAGGAACTGACATCTAGTCAAAAAGTTAGACGCCTTCAACTTTTTGACATTACACATAGAAAGAAAGATAGATCTCCTATGACTGCTGAAGCTATAGAAATTATGGTATATTTACTTAATAAATTTTGAATTATTTTAAATATTTATCATGTTTAATTATAAAGGGTTAATTCGTCGTTTGTAATGCAAATAATGCCAAGTTATATTGCATTTGTTTGATTATATATTTCATTTCTAACTTATTGATTGGTTTATTAGGAGAAACTAAAGGACAAAAGGGCGGAGTATGAAGCGATCACTTCAAGTGATAGTTCTGTTAATCTGGACGACATTGATAACCGAATTTGTAACACCCCAAACCTGGCCTAGACTTTATGGTCGAATCTAACGACGTCACATAGTAGTGCTTTTCGAAAAATATGTCGTTGCTAAACCCTCTTTTTTATTTTTATTGCGGAAGCTTTTAAACAGTTTGCTTATTCGTGGTCTTTTTTATAAAACATTAATTTCATTTGAAAACCCGAGTTTTACCTAACACTAGCAAATTTAAATCATAAAACTGTATAAAATTTAAATTTTAAACCAAAATTCGTAAAGGTCATAATTACAGCAAAATACTCCCAAATAAAAGTAAAATCATAAATAGGTAATAAACAGTGTAAAAGAAGTCGTGTGGCCACCACTGAGTCCTCCGCTGCACTGATCCACTTATATCTAGGGATCACCTGTACAAATTAAATAGAAGGGGTGAGTTTACGTAAACTTAGTGTGTAATCCCCATATAAATGAACAGACAGTAAAAAAATAATCACAATCTGGGCTTAAACCCTTTTCAGTATCAGTATCAATTCAGTTTGGGCCTTAGCCCATCTCAATACAAAAACAATCATGCAGTAGGGCTTTAGCCCATCACAGTATCAGTAGCAGTAATAGATATGCAGTCACAAAAATTCTACCCATCCAGCCTCTACAGACCATCTCTGTCCAACCCTACACTTCATATGGGGATATAATCAACCCACCCATCCCTACACTCCAAGTAGTACCAAATGCGACACTAGACAGTAGTTTGCAGCTGAGCTGCCAGTAAATTAGGCTCAAGGTCTTTCAGTACACTTCCTCTAAATATTATAATCCCCAAACCCAATGCAATGCAATATACATATACGACATGCTATAACATAATATCATGCATGTGAGCAGGGCATACAGTATCAAATCAGTGGGACATCGTCAGGCTTAATCATATCAGTCATATCAGTCATACAGTCATTTCAGTCAACTAGGGGTCTAGGTAAGCTTAGCGACCCTACAGTAGGTTCACAGTCAACTTGGGTGACCCGTGCAACTTTATCAGTCAAACAGTGAAAATGGGCCTACAAGCCCATGATGTTCGCCCGTGTGAGCCCACATGCTTGTGTGGCCCACATGACCCAAATTGGCCTTGGCCTCGTGATCCATTTTAATGTAACCAGTGCTAGTTAATTATTCATATGTGTTTCCACTATTTACTTATATGATCCTTCAAAGATGTCTACTTGAGTCACTGTTACTAAATTATTTTTATCTTAAGCTATAGAATTCCGAATTAAGATCCAAAAATTTTCCCTAATATAAAACTCACATATCTTCTTAGCATAAACTTTTTAGAATCATTGGTTTAGCCGATAAGTACAGTTTATTCTTTAAAGTTTCCCCTATTTTGTTGTCTAATAGTTTCGACCTTTCTGAACTAAAAAATAATTATCTTCTTGTACAAAATTTGGATGGTGTTTCTATTTGTTTTTCTTGAAAATAGACTCATTCAAGGTTTTAAACATATAAATTCTAACCCACAATTATTTTTATACAATTTTTAATAATTTTCCAAAATTAGGGTAGGGGATTTCGAAATCATTCTGACCCTGTCTCACTAAAATTTAAATATCGTATAATATGAAATTATTTTGCTTACTTTGTTTCTTCTATAAGAAACTAGACTCAAATATGTTTAACCCATATTTTTTTCATCCTCTAATTCGATTTCCACAATTTATGGTGATTTTTCAAATTTAGTCTACTGCTGCTATCCAAACAGCAATCAATTTTAGCTTTTCGTCGAATCCCTTATTTTTGTGCTTCGGGTATACACTTAGTTTTGTTTGATGCTAAAACAGTCCCTGAGCACTCCAAAAGCCTATAATTGAACAAAAAAACACCATAATCAGTCTTACCTCGCGATTAATCAAAATCCTGAAACCAAAATACTTACTCATAAAACGATGAACACTTACTGCAAAAACTTCAAATCGGTACGTTTATGAAAATCATGAGGAGAGCCTTAATCCTCGTGAAATGCTACTGCGAACACCCCGGTATTATACTATTGAACACAAAATAATCTCTTAAAATGATACCCAACAACTTACCGAATTTGCACAAGTGCTGGTTAACACTACGAAATCAAGAGGAAAGGATGATTTAGGGGGAACAAGGGAATTTTGGCAGTAGAGGAAAGAAAAGAAAAGATAATTGAGTAAGAAGCAAAGAAGAAAAAAAATTGGTAGAGATGGGGGAGAGAAAACGTCAGAAAGATAGAGAGAAAAACGCTCTCTTTTCTTTTCGAAGCAGGAAAAGGTGGTCAGATTTTGGATATTCTCCCCCATAATCCCCTAATTCATTTCTAAAATCGCTCCCTCACTTCCCACTACATATCCACCACTCAGAAACCTAGTTCAACATAACTCTTGCCAAAATTAGGAGCAAAAATACAACATTTACTGTCCCCAAAGATTCAAACCCATGACCTCCTTCACACCAACACTCCACTTATCCACCAGACCAGCAAGCCCATTCTGTTAATTATTTGCCAACTTTTACTTAAAATCCTACTTACCAAAGATAGGGCTTATTCATAAAAATAATAAAATTTGCTTAAGTCCTGGCTTGAACATGAGACCTCCCAAACACTCCCAGAACACATAACCACTAAAGCTGACAGATATTTGTGTCACACATTCACAATACCCAAAATTAAAATTTTGAGGCGTTACAGAATTATTACTAAAGTTTTGGGTCCTGAAAGGTATGGTCGGATTCGATTTCAAGGATCTTTTGTTAACCCAACCCAATATTTTGGATCAGCTCACAGCAATACATGCCTTTGGGGAATTAGGCTCAAGCTGAAGTTCAGAGGTTAAGAGGCTCAAAGAAAATATGATGAACTTCAGCTACAACTTAAAGAGAAGGCAGTAGCGAGGGAAGTAGAGGCAACAAGAAAATATGACGTTTTCTTATTGTGAGAATATTTTTACAATATAACTTTTGAATATAATATATTTTGTTATTTCATTTATTAATTTAGATCATATACATATTTCTTTCGTGATAATATCATTTAGATTTGGAGTTTTTGGTTGGATTTGATGTTATAGCAAATTATGTTGACAATTCAGGTTCTATACGAATTAAAATAGTTTGTTAAAATCTGCTAAATTTAGTGGCATTTTCCCACAAATGCTGCCAAAGAATATGACATTTAGCAGCGCTTTTACCAAAAACGCAGCTAAAGAACATGGTCTTTAGCGGCGTTGTCCCATATAAACACCGTAAAATTTAATGGCGTTATCTATAGCGGCGTTTTTTGTAACATTTATGAAAACGCCGCAAATTGTTTTAGCAGCTCTTAAAAGCTAAAGAAAAGTCCGCTAAAAACCTATTTTAGATGTGAACTATTGAGAATGTATACTTAATTTTATATTGAATTTGTGAAATTCTAATTTGCATAATTTCCCATTGAAAAATGATTGGGTACGTTCATAGTGGAGGTACCCATTCTAGAAATAACATAGTTTGTAAGACTTGCTTTGCAAAAATATTCTAAGAAAGGATAAATTGAGAAAATTAAATAAATGACATTAAATGAATAGTTTGTGCAAAGAGAAATCATAATGAATGACAATAAAGAAATCATTGTCAACTCTCACCTGGGATCTAATCTTTTTTAATTAAAACAAAAACACCCTACTAATTACATACATGCTTCTTGTTTTGGAACCTTATGCCATTATTTGTAGTGTCTTGAATTTTTAAAATTAAATATTAGCAACATTGAAAAAAAAAACCCTGATTTATTATTTAAGATAAATTATGTTCTTTTTTTCTTTTTTAATTTTAGCTGGGATGCTAATGTGTTCTTATTGATTGTTGTATAAAGTTATCTTTAACCTATAAAGCACACCAATAATGTAGGATAAAGAGAAGAAATTTCCCAAAAATATTATTAAAAAATTTCAGCAAAATTAAGGGAGGGAGAGAATTAAGATTATAAATAAATTTCATAATGCTTATGCAGACAATGTTGCACATAATCACAATTCTGAACCAAGTACAAATTTAGTTAAACTTTTAACTAGTAATTAATTAGTGAACCAGATTAACAAGTTCCTGGAGAATACAACCCTAAAGTGAATTAAGGTTCCCTAGAAAATGTACCCTCCATAGTACACGTTGCTTGCATCCCTCCAAAAGAATTATTATAATCTGTATCTGCTTGGCTTTGCATGGCGATATTGTTGCAGCAATTACCAGGCTGGTGGTGGTCATCATCTAGGTTCCACAATCCACTCCATAACCCTTCATCTACCAGATACTGATCTATCCAAGAAGCAGCATTAGCAGGCTCTTGAGACATCATAGCCAAGCACTGATCCTCTGAACTAGGGTACATGAAAACCATCTGCTGTTTCCCTTCTGATTGATGATTAGTGATCTCTACTGCTTCACTATTTACTTTGCCATCTTCACCTTCATCTTTATCTGGTTTTTCCTGCTGCTGCTGTTGTTTTAGCTTCAGAATTTCAGCTTTTCTTTTTTGTTGCTTCAGAGTTGATTTTTCCTTCTTCTTATAATGCGTTCTCCAATAGTTCTTGATCTCATTATCTGTTCTCCCCGGCAAGTACCTAGCAATTGTGGACCATCTGTTTTTTTTTTGTTTTTTTTCACGTACAAATTAAACATCAAAATCATAATATATTTTTAGAAAGTACACACCAAATGAAGGAAAATTAGAGAAGAAATAAAAAGCAGCATTGTATACTTGTTACCCCAAAGTGCATGCAATTCAATAATGATGCCTTCCTCTTGAGGTGTTATTTGACCTCTTTTAAGACCTGGCCTTAGATAATTCACCCACCTAAGCCTGCAACTCTTCCCACTCCTATTCAAACCTTTAAAGAAAGCAAAAAGTAACCCCATAATCTTCAGTTAATTTAGTTAAGGAAATGATACATATATATATAGTAAGTAAAATATACCTGAAGACCTAGCTACTGAACTCCATCTTCCTTCTCCATGCATGTTAACATATTCAGTAAGCAGCTTATCTTCTTGAGGAGTCCAAGGACCTTTCCTCAACCCTATTTTTGGAGCTTCCCAACCCATCATTCCAAAAATTATTACAACTGCTTTCACTTCATAAAATTTGTTGTCTCCAACTTATATGACACAAAGTTCTTGGCTTAACCCTCTCATATATATCTCCGCAATCATGTCAATTCCATGCTTTCTTTATTTTTATTTTTTTTAATACATTGATGATCTCATTAGGAAGACAAGATCTTTGAATCAAATTTTAGCTTGAATTCTTTCCTTTTTGTGATCATTGATATTCTCTCAAATTAACCCAAGTGTTAAACGTCTAGGTGCTTACCAGCTCAGTCCTCCTTTCAATCAATTAGAGATCAACAGGTGTTGGGTTTAATACACAACCGTGATTGCTTAACACAATCTTAAACTACATTGTCTTGTCATAATAACAAGATAGACATCATTTGACTCTTTTAGACAGAACAAAACAAGTCGACCGGTAATTACTCTAGAAACCAGGGTTTAATTCAGATAATCCCATTCCATAATTTCTAAAAGAAATCCAACTATTTAACATTGGGGGAATAAGATTTAAGAAATAATGACTCGAATGAGAGGGAAAAGCTAGTGGGTTGTTGATGTTTTCCTTGAAAACGGCTTCTGATCCAATCTCTATGGAACACTTGTTGGCATAAACAATTCTTAAATGCATGCTTTAGACATTGTTTATTAGTAAAGATGGTTCTAGGATGCCATTTAAGGTAATGGAGCATTTAAATATATGATAAAAGGGAAGATTTCTGATGAGTCATGCATGCTACATCTGGCCTTTTACACCTTTACGCCGTATGTGTGTATATATATATAGCGTATTAGGAATGTTAGGGAATTATTTCTTTTGGTTAATATTTTAATGAACGACAATGCCTACATATAGGGATTGATGTGTACCATTGAAACTATTCATTAATATTATAAAAAAAACAATGAGGGTATCAAAAGTTTAGTGATCAATGTACTCATCAAGATCTTACTTGTAAAAGTAGTAATAAGATCTATAAGTAGTGAGAAATGCTTGATTTGGTAGTGATGAAATAGATATGGACAAAAGAAAAAAAAAGTATGGTAATCGGTGTTTTATCTTTTTATTTTTGTTTGAGTTCCCCTTTAAATTATTATTGCCCAGCTCGAAAGCGGTTAAAAAAATGAGAGGATATTGATAAAAATATAGGTTTGAAAAATAAATTTAGATAATGCAAAAAAAACCCATTTTTTAAATTAGATAGGTCACGGGTAAGTTTTTTTTTTGTCTAGGCCCGACCTGGACCAAATTTGCAGAAAAAATATTGTTGTTATTGTTATTGTTATTATTTTTTTTTACTTTTTTTCATTGTTTTGCTATCATTTTACTATTATATTGTTATTATTGTTTGGATATTGTATAACTCTTATTTTATTATTAATTTTATTACTATTCTGGAGGTATTTACTTGCTGAATTGCATTTATCTTAGTGTTATTTAAGTATATATATTGTTAAATTTTTTCTATTTGTTAGGAAATATTTATTTTAATATTTTTAATGTATTTAGTGTATTATATTTTTAAATTCTATTATTATATACAAAAATTAATACGAATGGACCGGACCAAACTTAAATTTTAACATTTTCTTATTCAAACTAGACTTAGATAAAATTTTAAATCTAACTTTTAAGTAAAACCCAAAAAACGAACATAAATTTTTTACTTGGTCTGGCACTACCTGACCCATCCGCAACTTTAGATAGGCAAATGATTTATTATTTGCTCACTCTTTTACTTTCCTTTTTTAAGTGGTTCAAATCTATTGTTAATATTAACTTCGTGAAATTCTCCTTGAAGTCTCAATATGTGTAATGATTATATTAGTGTGCATATTTATATATTTTTGGGTAGAAAAATGGGAATTCGATTGATACTCATTTTTTATTTAATTATTAAATTTTTTGAAATTAAATTTTTTGATATTTTTAATTGGTCTAATAAAATATTTAGCCATCTAATGTTTACACATTATAATTTGATTCTAAATATAAAATATTCAACAAAATTAACCTTCAACGTTTATAAAATTTGTCATTTTAATTCAAATACTAAAAAATTTTAATAAATTAATTTTTGGTCCATTACAGAAATTATTAATTCATGCTTCATAACCCAAAAATTTTAGCTTTATGTTTCAAAATATTAAAATTTTATCCTACTCCAGTATAAAATTTCTAAGATCATCTTTGGTATTGTTTTTACACACCTTGTGTACCAACCCAACACAAAGAAAAAAGGAATGAAAAGAACAACATATAGTAATGATATTTAAAACATTACAATTGATGAAGCAAAATTGATTACAAATATCTAGCATAGGTTGCAACAACCAACCAGCTTATAATAAAAAAGAATCATCGAACAACAAAATTCAATACCAGAAATAGAAAAAAAAATGAGCTCAAGTTGTCATATCCAACTTCAAGACAGAAGATAAATTAATGGGGAATGGATTGTTTAGTTATAGATAAAGTTATGTGAATTTGTTAGAATTAGAACTAAATTAATGACAAGTTTTGTAAATGTTGAGGGCTAATTTTATTGAATATTTTATATTTAGGATCAAATTGATATAATATATAAATATTGGAGGGATAAATTTATTATTAAACCAATAAAAAACCTAAATAAACTTTGAGTGACTATAATATTTTATTTAAAAAATTAATAATTAAATAAAAAATTTTAATAGTTTACTTACCAAAATAAAACAAAAATATAACATAATAACTATTTTTATAGTTTAATAAATGTTGCAACAATCTAGAATTTGGAGCTAATTGGTGGAATGGACATATAGTAGACATTTGACTGAGGCATAGGAAGCGACATGGTTGGCGAGTGACGTAAGCATGAGAAAAAAGGTGAAAATTTATGGATCAAGTTGATAATTATGGAGGTTATTTTAAAATAAATAATTTTTTTATTTAATTATTTGAAAAATTCGATCGATATGAGTATTATTTATTAATATAAGAGGATGTAGGGTCGAGTACACTAAAGCACATTATATTCCTATTTATGGGTTGGGGAGGGGATAATTTTAAACATTGTATCAAAAAGAGAAGATATGATCAGAACTTATAATGAGATTGCTCAAAAAATCACTTAGAAAATTTGAAATTATTTTGCATTATTTTTATCATTTTAGAAAAGAAAGTTGAGATAAAACTCTTTTTTATAAATGGGAGAATTCCGATATCTCTTGCAAGATTTTGGAATTTTTTCAGAAATTACAAAATTATGAGTAGTTAAATTTTATTATTTTAGTCAATGATAGATATACATTCGGTTTAATTGGCTAAAATAAAAATTTAAGTCAGATGGCTAATGATAATTTTTATTATTTAAAGTTAATTAAATTATAAAAAAAGTGTTTTAAACTGAAAAAACTAGTTTTTATGATTTAATTAACTTTAAATTGTCACTATAAATATTTTTATGGTTAATATAAATTTAATCTAAAATATTAATATTTTCTTTTATCTAATCTAAAATTTTTGATAATCTAAAAATTTAATCTAAAATATATTTTGATAATTTCTCCTCGATTAAAATAAAACCTATAATATGGCGAAATTCTTAAAACCCTAACTATAATTTATGACATTAAACTCTACATTCATGGACATCGAATTCAACTGTGATAGAAATTTTTAAACTCGAATCTTAATTAATTTAATTAGTTAAGTTGACGAGCTCGCATCCCGAGGATTGTTTATGGCACTTCTTCACTACAATTAAAAGTAAAATCTTCATTTATATATATAAACATCATGCGAAATTATATAAAAGAACAGAAAAATCAATTATCATATTTAATTACATAGAAATCTATATTATGCATGCAAATTTTGATTTTTCTCTCTAGTTTAGTTTCGATCGTCTAACTTGATTTTGGATGGACGCAGTTGCTTCAAGGGTCATCGACACCTAATCATGAAAATGGGTTCAAACCTCCTTTCTTCAGTTCATTTAGATCGAAAGACATTTTTTCTTCAGAATTGATATAGCATTCGTCAAAATTTTTTGAAGTTCTTCATCTTCTTCAGAGATTTCTACAGAGATCTTATAGGCTTTTTGAATTTCTTGACCCTCTTTTTATAGTGTAAATTACTTGAATAAAAGAGAAGTTTAGTAGAATTTAACTGCTTCATTTGATTGTTTTACAAGAATTTAAACTCTTTTATTTATTATTTATCTCTTATTAATTTAATTAATTAGAGATAAAATGATTATTTAATATTATCACTTAATTATTTTATTTTTTAATTAGTAATAATATAAAATTTTATTTTTTATCTCTTAATTAATTTAAATTAATTAATGAAAATAATTATGATATATATATGATGTTATTAGTTTTTTACCTTAGTAATTTCGACTTTATCCACAATTATTTCGGCTTGATATGTGGCGCTTTATGATTGGTTCAAAATTTTTCTTTGTTTATATGTATATATATTAAATCAAGTTCTAATATCATAAGTAAAAATTTAAGGTCTTGAAATCATGCAAAAAAAAAACCCTAATATTGTATAAAAACAATAATTATAAGATGTTGAGGCAAGTTTTTTTCTTGAAATTGTTGGCTAAATGCCGATCGGATGTGGTCACTTTCATCGACACCATGACAGGCTACTTATAATAGTTGAAGTTGGCAATTAAAACAAAATTTTTAGGCTTTGAATAGTGTTCATATTATGGATATATGCAAGCTAGACTTTGAAGGTCAATCATTTTAAATCAACTTTCTTTGAAGGATGGATTGGTTTGGATCAAGCAATTGCATCCCTTAGATTGTGGAAAACGGATCAAGATCACATTGAAGAATAAATTTTCATCAATCCACTTTACATTGCCTTTATTAATATATTGTATTTTTCTATTTTGTAGTTGCTATTGTTAAGGGATTAGATTGTAATTAATCTCTAGTATGTTAGCAAGTCTTGAAAACGCCTATATATTGGGAGACTTGTATAGGTTTATGTACTGAGTATATAAAGCGTTTGATTGTTCATTGAGGAACATTTTTGTGAGTGCATTTGAGAGTAAACAATTTCTATTTACAACCTAAATTCTCAGGGGGAGAATGTTGGAACGCTGGCACCCCTACAGCGTAGCGGAAAACTATAACACCCGACGATCCGAACCATGGATCCATGTGTGAAGAACGAATCAGGGTGAAAAATTCAAAATTACTGAATGGTGATTCTGAGTAGACAGCGACGCCTCGGTAATGAGTAATCTGATCTACTATCGAACCAAGCCGCAATCTTTGATGACTCCGACCTCTACGTAATCCACCCAGTTGACTATGAACGGAAGGAATCCCCAAACAATTTTGGAGAAGACTTTGCTTTGGCGGCTGCTAGACTCACCAAGCAAAGAAAAACGTGATTTTATATCTTATTTTTTTAGGGTTTCTCAAAATTAAATAAATATAATAATGTTTAAAAAACCAAAAATTATAATTACATTAATTATAATAAAGATTTCGGTAAACTATATTTATTTATATACGAACCAAAATCATATTCTCATTATGTGTACAATAACCTTGTACATATAATGTGTTCGATATTTGATTACCCAATTAAATTAATTCTATAATTAATTTAATTCTGTAATTAATTTAATTCATGTGACAACCAAACACTATACCAATTATGTTTTATTCTGTTCATTTCAACTATAGGGTGTGACCCTGTAGGTTCTTGTAACGTTAGCAGTAATGTTAGAACGATTCCAATGTTACAAACAATGAGTGGCACCTAGCAATGCATCATTGCTACCTAAGTCACAAGAAATCATGATTCGACATAACTTTTTTATGATTAATCTTTTCATGCACTAATCCTTAAGTCATTTATCTCTGGATTGAACACAAGTCATGGCATAGTCACACTTGTATAGTCCGTTCCATGTTCCTTGATATCTTAAGTAGACTATGATATACAAATAAGTTGTGACATCTCATATCAGCTTATTTGAGCATGCCCATGCATTTCTAGTCTCACTCAATCAAGTGGCCTAAGATATTACTCTCATTATGTAGGAGGGACTTATCCTATATCGATCAACCATATCCCTCTACATAGATTGTGGTATATCCAACATCAGCCTTTATAGAACAACCAATTACGGTGTACATTTGACTGTATCAAAATATACAACTCACAATGTTAGGATTATGATGATCTCAAGTCTGAGGATCATATACATATTAATCACTATGAGTAATGTCGTGACAATTACATAATAATCCAAGAAACATACTCATAATGGGTCAATCCAATATGTTGTTCTCTAACACACATATTCATGCGTCGATTCTGACACTCCATATCAATGACAACTCTTTATCATCAATCAACTACTTGTTAGTCTTAATGCGTTATCATTGTCCTATCCAACAATAATACTTAACTACGGACCTTTTAAGATTAATCATATTATTCTCAGGATATTATTATAAAACAGTTTATTTATACACACAGAAAAGAAACTGAAATAATAATGGTAACACCTTATTAATAAACATGATAAATCAAGTATGTTATTACAACCATCTCATGATTGATCTTTGGGTATGCTCTAACGGGAGAATTCAAAGGTGAATGCTCTATGTCTTTAAGGTACAAAAGTAAGGTTGTTATACTAGGAGAGTGATAGAACTTGAATCACTTATTGTATTAAGGATTAAAAATAGTGGAATTAGTCACTGAACTAGACTTTGTAGACATAGGGAAATCGAACTATGTAAACTATCTCTTGTGTCCTTTGTTTACTCTGTTTTAGTTTGTTCATTGTAGTGGCACCCGAAGTTGCCACTTCAATCAAGCACTACCATTAAACACTTAGTGTTTCAAACTAATTAGCAATTGTTCAATTTGAGAATTGGTATCAAATCTTTCCACTTAACATATCTAGTGGTGTTTCTTGGTATTGTTGATTGTTAGATATGGAAGGATCTTCGACTGCTTGTCCTGCTATGTTAGACAATGACAACTATAACTATTGGAAGGTAAGGACGAAAGCTTGCATCTGTTGGAAAAAATCTAATTTGAAAACGGTTTTCTTGCGCAGCAGAAAATAAAAATTTTGAAAATCGACCAGTTTGTGATATTTATCACAATAAACCCTAGACTAAAATCGTACCTGTGTTTTTAGATAAACTGATCCTTGTCTTTCCCGGCTTTCAACCAAACAATCTTCTTCGTTATTATCGTACCACAAATTACCTCAAGTGTGGGCTTGACCAAATCAAATCAAACACAAAAACTAGAAAGTGTTTTCTTTTCTTTGGGGGTGAAAACGAAAATTCTCTTCTCAAGTAGAAACCAACATAATTATTATTCTCGAAAAAATATATTTAATAGTTGAGAATAAATTCTCTCTATTTTTTGGCAGAGTTGTGTAAATAGCCCTACCGGTGCCATCTATTTATAGGGAGAGAAGGTAGAACCCTTGTTGAATTAGAGAAGTTTATTTCAACTAGATTACGAAATCCTAGTTCAACTAGGATGTAGGATGTAGGGGGCGACAATCCTAGTTTAATATACTAAGGTTTGTTGTCCCCCTTTATTACATAAGGGACTTTTGGGCCTCTTCTATAACGTTCCAATTATAAGTACTTCTCGAGCTTTTAACCCAATACTTTATAATTTGATTCAACCTATTTTTTTCTATTTCTCAGAAATACACTTCAATATTTATATTAAATAATTTTCTCGTCATAATTTTACCCTCGATAAAATTATGACGATTTTATCCCTAATAAAATTTTCAACAAAATATATTTAATATTTCACCATTCAACTTGTTCACTATGATTGTATGGTTTAGTTTCATTTTCGGGCTTTAAAATAGCTTAAAAACATAAACTCAATCTTCTGATCATTTTTAGAAATCCTTGTTCATTTGTAAATGAATTCATTTCTCATTTTCATTTCTATTTTGAGAAAACCACATTCATTTTAAAATGATTCTATTTTCTCCATTTTCATTTTCATTTTGGAGAAAACCATAATCATTTCTTGAATGTTTTCCATTTCTTCATTTCTATTCATTCTGCTCATTTTGATTTAACATGCAATTCATTCTGGTTTCAACGAGCTAGCGGAGGGACCGATTGGACATATACAATTGAAGCTCAAATGATTTATAATTAAGTTCCATCTTTCCGCCTATTAATTATAAACTCATCTAGTCACAAAGTCATTCCACTATAGTATCATGACTTAGCTCTCTCCCAATGACATACCATTACGAAAGTAACTTGATTAGTATTCGTCCAATGACCTTGTCGTAAGTGTGTTACCCTCATAGGATATTATTGATCTCTTAGAGGTAATATACATTCTCCCAATATGATCCTATTTTATCTCATGGTAACCATTATATCTTCCTTCATGAAAAGTCAATTACTATCAAATAGTGATCAAGTAATTCATCACAAAGACAAACGAACTGTGGCCACGTTTACTTTTTATCAACCATGTAATGCCAATGAGAGGATATAATTTACCTATGTCTTGGGCTATGAATTTCACTATTGTGAATAACGCTACATACTGTAGAAGTTGTACACACAATGCACTAGCTTCTGGTTCCTTATCTATTAGAACTTAAGCTCTTACTTACATCAAAGTGTACGAGTCACACATATATAGTCCGACATCCCTTCAGGGTTTAGGTATGCCACACTATGAACATCACAAGTGAATAAATTCATAAATGGATTCATGATCTATTTTTCTTGGGTCTTGTCTGATGTACTGTTAGTCCAGTCAGTCACATCTATGTCTCTATCTTTTAGGAGTCATCCACTCCTATTCTTAAGACAAAACATCTTCATAATTGGACTTGATAGATTGCATATTAGTCTTTCAATCGGTTTGCATGTTTCGGATTAGACTAAGGACATGTTTAGATTCGTCTACTAACACAAGCTGTCTTTCCATATTACGATCTGACCACGTAATATTGCTTAGTATTAGTTTAAACATTAAACAATCAATGAGCAATATTTGCTTCCATTTTGCTTTGCATGCAAAAACCATACGAGGACAATCATACAAAGTATATTAATGTAATCCATAAATTTGTTTTATTATTCAATCTATCCAAAAAAAAAACAAGTTTACAATCGAATATACTACACTCAAGGCACCAGATCCAACAACATCAAGTTCACTGATGAAAATGCATGACCCTTTGTTCTCATTGGATGAGAAACACCTAAGATTGAAACTGAACCTAGGAGAATTCCTAAGTTTGAGTTGGAATGGACCACCGATGAGGAACGTCTAACTAATTCCAATTCTAAGGCATCATATGCTATTTTCTGTGCTATCAATCAACAAGAGTTTAAGAGGATCTCAAAATGTATTGTTGCCAAGAAAGCATAGGACATACTTCAAACAGCCCTTGAAGAACCAACATAGTGAAAAAAAATCATTTTTAGATAAAAAAAATAAAAATGGTTTAAAAATCTAAAAAGCATAAAAAAAACATATGTATTTAAAAAAGAAAAAAATAAAAATATATCAAATGATTCAAACAAAAATGAACATGAAAGAAATTGACGGGTATTAGAGAGAGATGAAGTTAGACATCCCCATGGAACATGGAATCGACAAAGTTATCTCTCTTGATTCAATTCAACTCATATTTTCAATTCCTGGACTAGATTTTCTGAGACTTTGGTTGTTTGATAGACATGCTTGGACTACCCAAATTTGGAAGTTGCTGCTGACATGTTCAAGTTGGGAAAAAAACAAGGCGGAAAAAGAACTTTTCAAAGTTTTTCATTTCATGAAAGTTCTCTCTATCTCATTTTTTTCGTTACTCGAAGTTTGGGTCTCTATATACTTTTGAAATAAGAAAAAAAAATTCAAAACACTTGTTTTGTAATAGTAGAAAAATGTTATTTTTTAGAGGAATTTAATTAAATAATATGATATTAATCTAAAATATGACACTTAGTTGGATTTAAGCCAACTTGATCTTTTACCATATACATGAAGATTGAATTAGTTTAAAATGAGTACAATACTAATGGTGTTAGATATTCTTGTTCAACGTTAAAGAATTTAAAAAAAAATAAAAGTTTTAAAATATCTTTTTAGAATTTAAAATATTTTTTTAATTTTTAGAATTAGAACTAAATTGAAAATTGTTGTAAATATTCAGGGCTAAATTTATTAAATTTTTAGAAGTTGAACTAAAATGGCAAATTTTGTAAACATTGAGGGCTAAATTTGTCGATTTTTTTAGATTTAGGATCAATTGATAAAACGTGTAAACTTTGGAGGGCTAAATTTTTTATTAGGTTAATAAAAGTGCCCATGTTAGCTTTCCGTCACTCATCTAACGACAACTAATGGGAGAGTAACTAAAATAATTTAATTTCGAAAAGTCAAGTAACTAAATTGAGAAAATTAATAATTAAGTAACCAAAATAAAACTAGAAGCATAATTGAGTGAATATTTTTATGGTTTGTTTAAGACCACTTTCACACGAGATAGGTAAAGATAGTAAGAAATTTATCTTTAATTTAAATGTCTTAATTTTTATAATTTTTTTAATAAAGTTATATTTTTTTTCAAAATAATATAAAAATTGATATTTTATGAAAAAATTAATAATATATCAAACTACTAAAAAATAAGTCTAGAATGAATTTGGATATTATGTTGTCCATATTCATTTGAATGTGAAATAATATTTATATTTTCTTTTATAAATTTATATATTTTTAAATAATTTTATATTTTATATATTTTTAATTTCAAAATAATAATATAAAAACATGGTATGTTATAAAAATCAGAAATATATAAAAATTTTAAAAGGACATATCTATAATGAATTTGGACAGCCATTTGTTCAGGTTTATTTTAGATGTAAAAATAATTTTGTACTTTTTAAAAAAAAGTATATATTTATATATTTTTAATTTTTATCTAATGTCGTATTGAGAAGTTTTCATGTGAAACTGATCAATTGGTTGTTAGTGTTACACCCAGTAATGATATTATTATTTATATACAAATATCATGATATGTGACAATTCATTAATTTGATTTTCCAGAAAACATTTAAGCTCGGGCCACTATCAGTGTTGCTAGGGTCGAAGCAGCGGACGGTATTGAATTAGATGTATGTTTTCCTAGCTTCAAAAGAGAAAATGTAATTGACTCATATTGGCTAACATATGGTTTGGTATCAACCTTTATTCAATTTTTTCTTTTAATAATTTTACTATAAGTTTTAATTATATAATTTTTTTATACATAATACTTAAAATTATTTATAATCCCTCCTCAATCTATAAATAAGAGGATAATATTTTTCAGCACACTTGAACCCATATTCTACTATATTGATAACAATACCTATGTCAATCGAGTTAAAAGAATCAATCCAAAAATTTGAATACTTGAGTTATTCTCAACTTGCTTGTATGTCATACAAAGTTAAGGAGTAGTATTTAGTCATTGGCTCATACATTGTAGTTTGATTGCTATAATAAGAAAGCTTAAAATTTTGTTTTCCCCATTAATGTTTATTGATTTAGAATTAGCACTTAAATTAAGTTTTTAAAATTTATTAATGAAAAGAATTATTTTTTTCACTTATGAAAATATTGTTATTTTTGATAAATGAGTTCAAAAAAATTTGTCAAACAATGAGAAATGTTTTACATGGAATCAATCAAACACCATAAAATATAATGTTTTTTTTAAATCATATCATTTTCCAGAAATTATTTTCAGGAAACAATTTTCAGTGAATCAAACACACCCTTAATTACCAACTGTTTGAGTTATGACCCAAATTCTTATTAAAATAAAATACAAGTGACAAAATAGTGGGATCCATGGTACAGCCTGCACAAGAAGAATCCGTATAAAAGTTTACTTCCTCTATTTGATATTGATTTAAATAAGATGTTTCAACCTTACTGTATTACTTTTCTTATATGTTGATTAGAATAAGGTTTTTAAAACTTATAAATAGATGCAGCCTATACTTCTTATAATCATTCGAATTCGATATAGTGAATTTTCTTCTCCTATGTCCGTGAGTTTTTTCTCAAAAGGATTTCCACTTAAAATCTGTATGTTTTATTTTTCTCTATTTTCTTGCGATTATCGACATTCTACTTTTATACCAACTAAATAAAAATAGATAATTCCGGGGATAAACTATATACTAACCCTCTTCTTCACAATTTCTTTTCTCCACGATGCACCTATTTTCTTGCCAAAAAGCACAAGGTATATATTTCAAGCATCTATAAAGATGGGGTATAGCATCCTCAATCCCTTTGGAGTATTTCACAATGACAAAACTTGGTAATTGCTTCTTACTTTTTAGCTCTGGCCTCTAATCCATGTCCTTACTTCCTTTGATTGCGATCTTTCAACATAAGCTCTACGCAAAGAGATAATGAGAAATGGTGAAGCTAGGCGGCTTGCACGTCAACTTATTACAACACGTCCTTTACTTTACTTAAAATTTCTAGAGGGATTTTTAAATGATTTTTTCAACCACCTCCAACTTGAATAATACTAAAACTTATTATATATTATAACGTTGTTCAAACTCAATGTAATCCGAATTTAAAAATAAAATAAAAAATATTAAAATAAATGGGAACCCATATTAAAACCCAAAGTTGAAGTAGTAAAAGTGAGACCCAAAGCCATAGGTAGTTCAAATTTTACGAAAACCTTAATCAATGGTAGGTAAAAACCTAGATTATTCATTGCATTTTTCGTCTAATCCATTTGCATTAGCTTAAATTTAAATTGGATTACGGACAAATCAATGGAGAATTGTGTTCGTTGGTATCGAAACATTGAAGCCAAAAGCTAAGAAACAATTCTCTTTGCTCACCACCTTGGTGGCCTAGATTTAAAAAATAAAGATAACCAACATTACTTTATTTAATGAGCATGATGGTCCTGACATAACATATAAAAAAAAAGTTAATTATAATCTAAGTCATTCAAATTCAAGATTTAAGTACATGAAAGTCAATTGTTAAAAGCACTTGACAAACATTTCCTTTATTTGGAATCTTTTATATGGAGCAATTGATATAGTTCCAATAGCTAGCCTCCTATTTCATTCTCACCTGCTCTATCTCAAAACATGATTCTCCTATAAGTCATCTCATGCTATCTTCAACAATTTCCCAAAAACTACTGCAAATCTCGTTATTTTTATTTTTATTTTGTTAAAGGTCAACATGATGAGTAGCTCTCCAAAGCCAGAGGTGACCTTATCCCTTGCGTTGTCGCCTGGTTCGACTCTGCAAGAGGTTGTAAAGCCCCAAGAGAGAGGTGTCCGCCTTATCCAACTGCTCTTAACATGTGCCAAGCATGCCTCGTCCAGTAACCTACACCGTGCTGACGAGTGTCTCCGGCAGATATCGCTGCTTGCCTCGGTGTCTGGTGACTCCATGCAACGCCTTTCGGCATGGTTCGCCTCTGCCCTTGCTGTACGCCTTGTCAAGCGTTGGCCTGGCTTACATAAGGTCTTGAACTACACTCAGTTGCCGAAACAAGATCAGTTAGGTCAAGCTCAGCCGCTCTTCGGGCGAGTGTGTCCCTACCTTGGGTTCTCTTATGCCATCATATCTCGTACACTGATCAAGGCCATGACAGGGGAGCGAGTCATCCATCTCGTGGACTTGGGTTCAGGCGATGCAAACTTGTGGATCCCGCTACTTCGGAGCTTTTCGTGCTTGCTCGATGGACAACCTCATTTGAAGGTCACTTGCATGAATGCTAACAAGGCAATACTAGAGGAGTTGGGCCCAAGGCTTGTTAAAGAGGCTGAAGCACTCGGCCTGCCCTTTCAATTTGCCCCTCTAAATGTTAGTTTAAGAGAGCTAACATTAGACAAACTTGGGGTAAAATCAGGAGAGGCATTAGCTTTCATATCAATATTAAATCTCCACTCTTTATTAGCGGAGGATGATAGTGTTGATGCACATTTCAGCCACAACAAGACTAACGGCATCAAAGATTCCAAGCAAATGTTTCGGTTTTTATCGACAATCCGATCATCGTCCCCTAAACTTTTCTTTTTAGTCGAAAAAGAAGCCGACCATAATTTAAACAAATTGGTTGATAGATTCGTTGAGGGACTGCATTACTACAGCGCTGTGTTCGACTCGGTCGGTGCTACATTCGGGGGCAATACCTCGAGTAGGGAAAGACTTGTTTTGGAGGAAATGTTTGGGAAAGAAATTGAAAACATTGTGGCATGTGAAGGGGTTGAAAGAGAAGAGAGGCATGAGAGGTATGGGAGATGGATGGTTCGGTTCGGACAAGCCGGATTTAAGCCGGTTATGATGTGGCATGAGTCAACGGAAGATGCCAAGCAAATGGTGGAAGCATGTGGTAGAAATGGTTACAAAATTGTTAACGAAAGGGCAAGCTTGATGATTTGTTGGCACGATAGACCATTATATGCAGTGTCTGCATGGACTTGTTAGAGGGATGTATTATTTATGCATAGTAATTTTTTTTTCTTTAGTATGTGAAATTGTATTAATAAAAATAATTTATTGTTGGCCCAAGGCAAAGGACATGTTTATTGGCTACATTAATTTGTAATTTACAAATTTTTAATTTCCTAAATTGCAAAATCAAGTATTCTAAAAATGTTGGGTTTTTACTTGTATGTATAAATAAAAATTTGATTGAGATTTTAAATTTTATATAAACTAAAGTGTATAAGTATAATATTTATAATATTGAACATCGTAATTAAATTAAGTAATTGCCATATATAGGTATATTTTAAATTAATTATAATTTTTTTGGTTTTTTTAGCTAAATTAAGTTATTAACATTTCAACAAAAGAAAAATTGTTTTTATATTAGAAATTTAGACAAAAACATTAATTTTTAATAATGTTAATGTGACAATAGATGTGTTCATGAATTGGGTTTGAATCGGGCCTAAGGATGATATTGACAAACTTTATGCTTGCTCAAGCCCCGTCCGACCTGAAATATGGGCTTAAATTTTAGTCCAAGCTCGTCCATAATTGCAAAAGATTAACCCAAACCCATTATGGCCCGCCCATATTATTTTTTAAAAATATTCATATTATTTTATTTTAATATTTAATAATTTTATTTTTTTATTTGTTGAAAATTTTTATATAGTCATCTTAACATTATTTTAATTTTTACATTAGAGTACTATTATATATTTATTATAAGTTTATTATTTAATGTGTTATAAATTACATAATATATTAATACAACATAATATAAAGTATTATAAACTTAAAAACGGGTCGGGTCAGGCTCGACCCTTAAATGTTCAAGCTCGAACCCAACCTATATTTTAACTAGGCCTAATTTTTTTTCCAAGCCCATTTTTCGGGTCTAGTATTTTTGCCCAAACCCTCCTAAATTTTGGACGGGCCTTTGAGCTTGGGCGAGTAGCCTGACCTATGAATAGGTCTATGTGACAACCTATAACAGCCCGTTTTCAGTGGTGCCGAAAACAGTGATTTCGGGACCATGATTCCAACCAATGAATTAGTATTTTATTATTTATTTATTACTTACAAGGTTATTACAATATTATATAAAAATTTAGTTAGAAAATATTAACGTTTAGTTAATTAAATAAAAATAAGATTAAATAGGAAAAGTTAATCATAATAAGTTTATTATGTCAAATGACTAAAAATGCATGAATTACGATTTCTATTTGGTAATTGTACCTATTTTAAATGTAGTAGACGGTTTAGGTGATGCGTGTCACGAAAATTGATAAATTTTAAAAGGGTAAACTTATAATTTGAATATTAACAAAAATTAAAACAAAACAAAAGATGGAACAACGATCATCTTCATCTTATTTTCACCTAAGAAATCGAAGCCACCATTGTTGTTTAGGGAGCTTTCGGCCAAGCTTCATTTTGCATGCATGGTATGTATTTTGATCCTATTTTTTAATGATTTTTATGTTTTTGACATTGTTGTAATTTAATCTAGCTAACCCAGTGACTATTTTGTTAAACTGTTAAAAGTTCAAGGACTTATCATGAATGGGTTTTATGTGTTCGTAGAATTAGTTGATAGAATTATGAGCTTGTTGGCTAAATAAGAGCATTTTGTAAAGTAATTTTAATTAGTTTTGAATCTAAGGATTTAATGGTTATAATTTCGAAAGTGGCATGGTTTAATTGTAATTATTCAATTGTTTAGGGGCTGTAGAGGGATCACAAAGAATTTGACACTAATGTTTTTAGGCTAATTGTGGAAATTTTGTAAGTTTTGACATAGGGACTAAATTGTTTAAAAGGTGAAATTTTAGGGTAAAATTGTAAAATGATAATGAAAAGACTTCAAGTTTAATTGTTTAGATTGTTTTAAATGGTTAATTGAATTGAAATTATTATATTTAGATCAAGAAACGGATCAGTCGGTTGAAAAACACGGGAAGGGAAACGTTGCCAAGTAGTTATTGTTGCATGTTGATAACTATTGTATTTTGGTAAGTTCGTATTACGTTTATTATGTTTGTTAATGTTTTAACTTATTATGTATTTGATATATGAATTTTGGATGATGTTATGATCTATTAAGTGGTAATGAAATGGAAAGTTTACAGTTTAAAAGATAAAGTTGAACATGGAAAGATCTCGAAAATATAAGATAAGCCCGTTTAACTTAGTGAATAGCTAGGATACAAATGACATGTCATTAGGGTGTAGCAAGCACTCTGTGTCGGTGTTTTATTTAGCAGGCACGAGTTGCCGATGATTTCAATAGTAGGTACTTTGTACTGGTGTTGCAATAGCAGACAATTGATGTCGGTGTTATTTTAGTAGGTACTATGTACCAATGATGGATACTGTACTGATGGCTTGAGGTCCTGGATGTGTTTCAGATTCTCTAAAGCTTGTTTGAGTGGCATCATGTATCAGTAATGTCTGTATGTTAGCTCGTGTGAGCATTACCTTCTTGTGTATCCGCAGTCAATTTACTATTATTCTCCGGACAAAATAGTTAACTATCAAAATGGAAATAAAATAGGAGGATATGATGAATTATACTTTGGTCTATGATTATTGACATGTTATGTTTTGGTGATATGAATCATCTAGGTTTAGCTGTTTTGAAAAGTTGAATTGATGAATTATAATAAAGGATTGCTAGTTTTTATGTTATGTATGATTTTATATATAAGTTGACAGGTATCTGATGTTTTTATTTACAAACTTACTAAGCTTTACTTAAGCTTACTCAATTTGGTTTTTCTTCTTTATAGACTGGCGGTCTTTTGCTGACGATTGGAATGTCATTGGATATCACACTATTCGACAAATCATTCGGTAGCTATCTATTTATTTTGGCTCAGTTTTAAGTTGCATGTAATAGGGTTTTAGTATGTTTATGTTATTAAGAAATTCGGTGATGACTTGTGTCATTTGGGATGTAAATTTGTATTTTTTTGTTTTGGTCTCTTAAAATGGTAGCTTATCAATTGATGTCTTTCTTGAAGAATTATTGTTGAAATGGTCATTTTGTTTTGGTAACTTATGAACTTTGGTTGAAGTATATTTGCATCTATAAGTTGGGTATAAATGGTTGATTATGACATATGTTATTTGAGACTTAATTGAGGATTGAATAAGGTTGACATGTTGATTATGTCTTGGTTTGGATAGTTGTTATTTATGCTTGAATTGTGGTGCTAATGAGGGCATATTGGTTAGGCACATAGGTTAAATGTGAATTGGCATGTTTTGGTATATTTTGAAATAAGTGGCGGTATTTGCATGTCTTGGTATCTAAGGAAGTGTAGGTGAAATGGCTTGAATTTGAAGGTATTTTGGGTACACACGACTTGTGACATAGTCTGCCATGTAACCCTGGTTTACACACGACTGTGTGCTTCACACGGCCTAGAGACACGACCATGTAACCCTGGTTTGCACAAGCACAGTTTGTTACACGGTTTGGCCACACGGGCTAAGCTCTGTCACACGACCCCCTGTTTTCACTTTTTACTCAAATTTTTGTAAAAGTTTCATTTTAATTCAAAATTGTTCTTAGCTTTTTTTAAATGTTCTGTAAGCTCGAATGAAGTCTCGTTTTGATTGAATAACATGGTAAATGATTGCAAATGAAATATTTGGTTATTTTTATTTATTTTATTTAAATTGTGAAGAATGTCAAAGTTTTATAATTGTAATATCTTATAGCTCGAGTCGAGCGACTAGATTGGGTATAGGGTGTTACACAACCCATGTGGAGTCCATGTGTACTTTATATTGACATGACACTATTTGTCTTATATGTCACTCCAACAAGTAATTTAAAATTTTGATTGAATATTAAAAATTTAAAAGTTCAAATTTCAAAAAAAATATAAAATTTTCATAAAATTTTAAAAAAGCATGAAGTACATGTGGGTTACCATATGGGCTGCCATGTTTTAAAAGTTAACATTTTCGTCAATATTTTTGTTAAAAAATAGAAATTAAACTCTTTTGGAAAGGTTGATGGTCAAATTTGACTTTTTTTAAAGTTTAAGGGTCAAATTGACAAAATATATAAATGTTAAGGGCTAAATTTATCATTATGCTTATATTTATACTTATAGGTCCATGGTGAAGGAATTATACACGAAGCCCAGAGATTTTGGACTTGAAATATTGCTGAGATGGGTTCGAAACTTAATTACTAGTTGGGCTACCCGAATTGAGTCGTTAGTTCCTCGGGTCAAATTCGACCCACTTGGGTTTCTTCTAAAACCTTCCAATTTTACATCAAACAATTTTTTTTTCTCATTCTCTCTTCTTCAACTTAAAAAAAAGGAAAAAACTTGTTTTTTCTTCTCTCAAAAACCTAAAGAACCCTAGCCTCATTTAGTTGTTTTGAACATTGCTTATCCTTTAACAACTGTCAGTGCTGCCTTACTTCGGTGAGCTTTTCTAGATTCATTGGACTCATTTTTCTTCTTATTGTTTCCTTTTTTTGCTCTTCTTTTTCAAGATTTTGTTTTCACCCTTTTTTACAAAAAAAAAACCCCTCAACTCTCTTCTTTCAACCACTACCTTTGTTACCTCCAGTGACAACATAATGGCAAGTCGCCAACTACTCTAGCATCTTCTCTAGCCACCGGCACTGAACACCTGAGATAAGTCCTTTTTGTTCTCTTGTTTCCCATTTTTTATTTTATTTTTTTACCTTTTCTCTTTCTTTTTTTTTTTTGCAAATTTTCATGTCAAGGATTGCTTCATCCTTTTTTAAAAAAATAATAAAAATTATTGTTTGTTGTTGGATTTTTAATGTGTTAGATTATTGTTGCAATCATTAATGGTGACTCAGACGATGAAACAATTGGTAATGAAGATGGGTGGAGGCAATGGTAGTTGTGAAATGGGGGCCTGATGATAGTAAACTTTGCAAATATTCAACTTTGAGGTATTTTATTCCAACTTTGTTGTTCACTTGAAATTTAAAGTGTTGTAATCGATGAATGAGATTTACAAGCACTCCAGTCTCTGGCGCGCGAACACCGTGACTAGGCGTATAATAAACACTAAAACAAATATAACTATTGCGGCTTTACTGCAAGTGCTACAGATCAGTTATAATATTTATAATATTTAATGGAATACTAGAGTATTCCAAGGACCGAACCCATAAGATGTCATGCCCCAAGTATTTTCTGTCCACGTTTTCGTCTGTTGACCAAGTGAGCTTAAGGGTGACTTGCGAATAAGCCAGTCAAATTCGTGAAGAATTACTTGTTTCACTTGGCGAATTTTCTCTTGTGAAATGTTTTGCTAGTTTTCACCATCTTGCGTATCCCTATTCCGTATTTGGCTTTTCTGTTGTGAACCCCCCATTGGCGGGTTCAATTGTGGCGCATAGATCTGTTACTTTAGAATCCACAATTTGTAAGGCACATATAGAAAACGTGTCATTTTGCATGACACTTGTAGAGCCTCATTAATGATGTTTGATTAGTGGAATTGTGTCTAATTAGCAGAACCGTGTGAGTTTAGTGGAATCATGTGTGCATGTAATGTGATTAGGTAACCCATTATAGTGGGATTATGAGCTAATTCCTATATAAATAGGAAGAAAGCTTAACAGAGAAGGACTTTATTTCTTGATTCTCTATTCATCCTTGTACTGTTAAAAGAAACCTAATGTCTGTTCTTCATTGTGTGGAGAAGGTATCAACCTTTAGCTTGAGTAGTAATTGAAAATTTCAAGCCAACAACTGGTAAATTCTTGAGTCCTTCTTTAGATTAATACTAGAGAATGATAGGGTTGTAGGAACCATTTATAAAGGTTTCTACTAGGGAACGGAGGGAAGGAAACTTTCTTTTGGTTAATGTTTGCATGTTTATGATTCTTGTTTTTACATTAAAAGTTCAGTTTTTTTTGTACTTAATAGAGTGTTTAATTTTATTTAGCTAAAGAAATGAAAGAAGGTTGTAGTAAAAAAAGGGAAAAAAAACCCATAGAATAGGCAAGACATTTCCTAGTAATCTCTAGTGAGTTCCTTTCATTTGTGTTCCTGTTAAATTTCTTAGGAATTACGTGTTCTTAAACCACTAGGATTGACAAACTTGTAACATCCCAAAATTGGGTTTAGAAGTTTTGACTTCGCAAGTGAGGGTCCGTTAAAGCTTTAGTGAACTAGAGTTCGCCAAATTGGATATTAACATGGCAAACTAGTGCATGCTAAAGGATGCAATAACGGGTTCGCTAGATTCATTGAAAGTTGTGTTTGCCAGTTTGTTTGACGAGCTGGGGTTCGCTAGTTGAGTTGCAAACTGAGGGTTCGCTAGTCAAAAGTCAAGTCAGACTTGTTGACACCATTTTTTTTTATGAAACGGGGTCGACTTGGATTTTGAAAATGAAAACGGAAAAACGGGAGTCGCCACCAATCCTTTTTTGATAAGGTGTGATCGGATCACCTTAAAAAATGGTTGTTTTTAATAAACGATTTAATTTTATTAAAACAACGATTTTGGTCCACGAAATTCAGAAAAACGGGTTCGGGAGTCGGTTACGTATGAGGAAGGATTAGCACCCTCGTAACGCCCAAAAATTGCTACCTAGTTGATTAGTTAATGTCTTAATGTCGAAGATTGAAAACTTTGAAGAGTTTTAAAAAAAATACGATCCTTAAAAAAAACTCGAATAATAGATTGAAAGCTAAGAAGATATTTGGCTATTTGGTCAAACGCAATTGAGACCCAGCACGTTAGGGCACATTCTCTCAAATTTCCAAACGCAAATATTGCCTAACTTCGAAAGTTTAAAAGGATATTTGGCTATTTGGTCAAACGAGAAGTCGAAACCCAACAGGTTAGGGTACGTTTCCTCGATTTTCCAAACGCGAAATATTGCCTTATTTTAAAAGTTTAAAAAGGATATTTGGCTATTTGGTCGAACGAGAAATCGAAACCCAGCACGTTAGGGCACGTTTTCTCGATTTTCCAAACGCGAAATATTGCCTTATTTTAAAAGTTTAAAAATGATATTTGGCTATTTGGTCGAACGAGAAATCGAAACCCAGCACGTTAGGGCACGTTTTCTCGATTTTCCAAACGCGAAATATTGCCTTGTTTAGAAAAACCTTCCTTTTGATGTTTGGTATTAATAAGCATGACAAAACAATAACGAGTAAATAAATATAATAGGCAAAATGAAATGACGACAAGGTAACAACAATATAATAGGCAAAATGAAATGACGAGGTGATTACATAAACAAAGCAAACGAATAAATAAATAGAACTAAAAATTTAGAAAAGTAAAAGTGTACATGAATAAATAAATAAACACCAAATAACAATGATAATAAATGGAATAAATACAATTATGTAAAAAATATGTATGCATGTATAATTTTAAGTTATGAAAATAAGAAATGCATATAAATTATAGAGTATAAAAATGTATATAAATATATATTAAATAAAAAATCTGTAAGTATTATAAAATAAAAATCTAAGTATGTGCGTGTATATATATTTACAAATTGTAATAATATAAGAATATATGTATGTGAAGTATAAAATTTTTTTTTGAGAATATAAAGAATATATATAAGTATTTATATGAAGTAAAATATGTATACATATATGTAAGTATATAAGAATTATGAAATATGAAAAATATATTTAAATATGTACAAGTACACACATATATATATGAATTAAAATGTGTATATTTATACCTATATCTATGTATATATGAAAATATGAAATATAAAATATAAAAAGTATATATTTATAATAAATGAAAAGCATGTACGGAAATATATATTATAAAAATGTATGAACAATTTGAAATTATTAATATTAAAATATTTTAACATAGATAATAATATATAAGATGATAATATATAAATTTAAACCAAATAAATAAATAAGATAAAAACTTTAGATAAATACTAGTCAATCTAAAATAGTTTAAAATAAAACAATATACAAAAGAAAATCTTAAACAATAAAAGAAACAATTTTTTTTAAATATATAAAAATTTTAATGCAAAGCAATTTCAAATAAATGATAAATATAAAGGCTTAAAACAAATAATGGTAAAATAGCATATATATAAAAAAAATTAAACATATTAAGGACGTGGTTGAAACAGAATTAAAAAAACGGGTCTTAAACTACAAATATATGAAATAGGTGATAAAGGGGTTGAAATAATAGGCGCTGAGGACTTGGGGGACCGATTACGCAATATTCCCCGTCCCATATGCGCATTGATTTGCGCAAGACCAGATTGGAACAAGCGAAAAAATAGGTGGCTAAAATTAAAAAGAAGCAAAAGGCGCCATTGAATGCACCGTAGGATTAGAGGGACCAAAGGCGCAAATTACCCATTAGGGCATGAGTGCGCCGGTCCCACTCCTTCAAACGGCACCAATTTAATTACCTTAAAAGCTAAAAAACAAAAAAAACTTTCTGCAGTTTCATTCTCTTGCAAAAACACAAAAAAAATAAAAGGGAGGTCTCCATTTTTCTACTTGGGTTCCAAGCCCAGTCGCCGCCGCCGTCACGCCTCCCCACCGCCCGGTGGCTGGAGCCATGTGAGGGCATCTCCCACCAGGGCTTTGGAGCGCGTTCAGAGACCCAAGCTCCGAAATGGGGAAACGAGGGGAAAACGGAAAACCTCTGCCCCTTCCTTAACTTGCGTCCGACGACGGCGAAGGGCCGACGACGACGACGGCTTCAGGGGCCGATTCGAGTGAGTTTATTCCTTTCCCTTTTTCCTTATCTATACTTAGTGTTTTATGATAGATTAAAAAAGAAAAAAGATAATAATAAAAAGACTATATAAAAAAATGAAAGAACAGTTCTAAAAACCAACCTTTAGAATTTCAATTTCTAACTTTCGATTTTCTGATGTGCGTTCATAAAAAAATACAACGATTAGATTCGGGCTTTTATAACCGAATTAAAAAACACTTTCTTCTTCTTTACTGTCTGTTAACTACTCGCGTGCCTCCTTTTTGCCATTGCATTTAATTTTTGAGGGTGTTAGACGCGTAGACGACCGGTGGTAGGCGAGCCTTGGGCGGTGGCGGCGTACGAGGAGGTGGAACGGCGCGCATTGCTGGAGCCTGGGCATGCGGCACTGGGGCTTAGGGTTTCCTTTGATGGCTAAAAAGCTTTTAAGTTTTGTGGGCTAGGGTTTTTTGATTTGTTTGGGTTTATTTTTTGTAATTGGACTGCTAGGCCCGGGCAGATTTTGGGCTTTACAGCTGCCCGTCTTTGCTCATTGTTGTGCAACGGGAATGAAGCAAAGACTTTTAAGAAAAGCCAAAATTGTTTGGTCTCGTCGAGTTTTGACCTCTTGGTACTGCTCCAATCCACTACGCCTTGTTGCTTTGATCCACTTCACGACATCTTTAGAGAGATATGACTTCACTCTATTCTACTACAACTCCATGGGGATGAGATTTGTGGTTTTAGTCTGCTTCACTGTAAATTCAAGGAGATAAGACCAGATGCGATATGCTCCACTACTGCTTAGGGAGATAAGATCTGTGGTCTTCGATCTACTTTGCCACTAGTATGAAAAGACAAGATCTGCATCTTCGATCTACTTCGTCACCAGTATGGGAAGACAAGATCTGCATCTTCGATCCACTTCCTACCAATATAGGAAGATAGGACCTGCTATCTTCGATCTACTTCACGCCAATACATGAAGACAAGATCTACTTTCTTCGATCTACTTCACCACCAGTATGGGAAGACAAGATCTGCATCTTCGATCCACTTCCTGCCAATATAGGAAGATAGGACCTACTATCTTCGATCTACTTCACGCCAATACATGAAGACAAGATCTGCTTTCTTCGATCTACTTCACCACCAGTATGGGAAGATAAGATCTGCATCTTCGATCCACTTTCTGCCAATATAGGAAGATAGGACCTACTATCTTCGATCTACTTCACGCCAATACATGAAGACAAGATCTACTTTCTTCGATCTACTTCGCCGCCAGTATGGGCAGATAGGACCTTCTATCTTCGATCTACTTCACGCCAACACATGAAGACAAGATCTGCTTTCTTCGATCTACTTCGCCACCAGTATGGGAAGACAAGATCTGCATCTTTGATCCACTTCCTACCAATATAGGAAGACAGGACCTGCTATCTTTGATCTACTTCACGTCAATACATGAAAACAAGATCTGCATCTTCGATCCACTCCCTACCATTATAGGAAGATAGGACCTGTTATCTTCGATCTACTTCACGCCAACACATGAAGACAAGATCTGCTTTCTTCGATCTACTTCGCCACCAGTATGGGAAGACAAGATCTGCATCTTTGATCCACTTCCTACCAATATAGGAAGATAGGACTTGCTATCTTCGATCTACTTCACGCCAATACATGAAGACAAGATCTGCATCTTCGATCCACTCCCTACCAATATAGGAAGATAGGACCTACTATCTTCGATCTACTTCACTCCAACACATGAAGACAAGATCTGCTTTCTTCGATCTACTTCGCCACCAATATGGGAAGACAAGATCTGTATCTTTGATCCACTTCCTACCAATATTGGAAGACAGGACCTGCTATCTTCGATCTACTTCACGCCAATACATGAAGACAAGATGCATCTCCGATCCACTCCCTACCAATATAGGAAGATAGGATCTACTATCTTCGATCTACTTCACACCAACACATGAAGACAAGATCTGCTTTCTTCGATCTACTTCGCCACTAGTATGGGAAGACAAGATCTGCATCTTTGATCCACTTCCTACCAATATAGGAAGACAGGACATGCTATCTTCGATCTACTTCACGCGAATACATGAAGACAAGATCTGTTTTAATGACTTCAATCTATCCCACTGCAACTTCAGGGGTGTAGGATCTGTTTCTTTAATCTGTTCTCTGGGGAACATGACCTGTAAAATCCATTTCATGGACCTATTTATGCCTAGTGTTTAGGATGTCGTGATTAGAATGAATCAAATGCTCCTAACTAGATTTGTATGTATGATATTTGCATGAATACAGAATGTCATTTTTCGAGAATGATCCCTTTTTAATGTTTGGGTTGTCGTTCCTTGTTGTTCATCAAGGTTCTATCACTGATGTTTTCGCGTTCAGCAAGTATCTTTGACAGAAGATTCAAAGAAATAGTCTCAAATTAGACTATCCGTTCTCAAATGTTTTCAACCCTCAGGTTTGGTCAGTTCTAAACAATAGTCCTGTTTTAGGTCCTCGTATTATTTAGAAACTTTCAGAGTAATATGCAGAACTCCTTCTGCATGCGTATTGTCAGTCCATTAATCATTATTTAAATGAAAAATGCTCGAAAAATATTATCAAAATGGACAAAATGGGATTTTGTTGAGAGCAAAGCTCTAAACAAACAAATCAATCAAGATAGCAAATTTTTCTGAGATACGAAATAAGATGAAAAGATTATCACATGGATAAGATGGAAATTTAATGAGAGTAAAGCTCTAAATGAACAAATTAATCAAGATAGTAAATTTTGCTAGAATACAAAATGAGAATAAATTAATCAAGATGGCGTATCTTGTCGAAAATACAAAAAAATGAATAAAATAGGTGCCCCAGATATCATAGTATGAGCTTCTCTGCCCCAAACTTCTTGAGGACCCTTTTTGAACTTGACATGTGTTTAGAAGTCCTAGAAGACTTTGTTGATGCCCCAAGATGTAGCATCTCTCCTTCTTGTTAATTTGGAGAAGGCAAGACTACCGTATGCCTCATCTTTGATCAAAAATTTGAACTGCCCATTCCTGGGTTTTCAATTTAAAACCCCTTTGGTCTCAAGGTGCCCTTTGCGGGTTTTCGCCTTGGCCTCTCCCTTTTTTTTCTTTTTTTTTGTTGGGCAAAGTACTTCTTCACTGAATCTGAATTCACAGGATTAGGCAGGATTTTTCCATCCATCTTGGTCAAAATTAACGCCCCTCCAGAAAAGGCTTTCTTTACTACATAAGGTCCCTCCTAGTTTGGCATCCACTTTCCTCTAAAGTCTTTTTGTATGGGAAGGATCTTCTTTAGTACCAAGTCCCTTTCATGGAAGTTCCTAGGACAAACTTTCTTATTGTAAGCTCGTATCATTTGTTTCTGGTACATTTGACCATGACGGATAGCTCTTAACCTCTTTTTTTCGATCAAGTTCAGCTGATCATATCGGGATTGGACCCATTCTGCTTCGTCTAACTTTAATTCTGATAAAACTTGAAGAGAGGGAATTTCAACCTCAATTAGTAGCACTGCCTCCATTCCATTAACCAAAGAGAATGGTGTTACCCCGGTGGAAGTCCTAACAAACGTTTGATAAGCATAGAGGGCGAACGGTAACTTCTCGTGCCAATCTCTATAGGTCTCAGTCATTTTCCCCACAATCTTCTTGATGTTCTTATTAGCTGCCTCCACCACGCCATTCATTTTTGGATGATATAGTGATGAGTTGTGGTGCTTGATCTTGAATTGACTACAGACCTCTGCTATCGTGCTATTGTTCAAGTTCAATGCGTTGTCAGATATAATCCTTTCGAGCATTCCATACCGACATATGATTTCCTTCTTTAGAAACTTGCTGACGGTTGCCTTTGTGACATTGGCGTAAGAAGTAGCTTCTACCCACTTAGTAAAGTAATCAATCACTACAAAAATGAAATGATGTCCGTTTGAAGCCTTCGGTGATATCGGCCCAATGACGTCCATGCCCCACATGGAGAAAGGCCATGGGGAAGTCATGACGTGAAGGGGTGAGGGAGGCACTTGAATTTTGTCTCCATAAATCTAGCATTTATGGCACTTCTTAGTATACTTGATGCAATCTCCTTCCATGGTAGACCAATAATATCTGAATCTCATGATTTTTCTGGCCATTGTGAAACCGTTGGCGTCTGTTCCACAAACACCATCATGGACTTCTTCCAAGATTTGCTTGGCCTCCACAGCGTCCACGTATCTTAACAGCACCTGATCCTTTTCTCTTTTGTACAGGATCTCTCCATCTAAGACGTAGTCACTAGCCAGCCTCCTCAACGTTCTCTTGTCATTCTCAGTTGCTTGGTTTGGGTATTCACGATTTTTCACATATCGCAATATGTCCTGATACCAAGGGTAGTCATCTTTTCCTTCTTCCTTGTCAATGTTACAATAGTGGGCTGGAGCATCATAAATGCTCATTTGGATAGGCTTCACATCCTCTTGTTTATTTACTTTGATCATGGAAGCCAACATAGCCAAAGCGTCGGCCATCTGATTCTCGTCTCGTGGGAGATAACAAAAAGTGATGTCATCAAACTCCTCAATCAATTCTAGGACTAGCTTTCGATAATTAATCAACTTGGGGTCTCTTGTTTCCAATTCGCCTTTGAGTTGTTAAATTACCAATGTCGAATCCCCATATACCTCAAGTACATTGATTTTGCGTTCTATAGCCACACGAATTCCCATGACACATGATTCATATTCTGCCATGTTGTTTGTGCAATCAAAATCTAGTTTACTAGTGAATGGATAATGATCACCGTCTGGAGATACCAAGACTGCCCCAATCCCATTGCCCACAGCATTTGAGGCTCCGTCAAAGTTTAATTTCCAAGCATTGCTTTCTTGTGTGTTTGCTTCGGCAGTTGCCACATACATCAGATCCTCATTTGGGAAATTGAAGTTCAAAGGCTCATAATCATCCAGGGCTCTACTAGCTAGAAAATCCGCTATCGTGCTCCCTTTTTCGGCCTTTTGATTCACATAGGTTATGTCAAATTCAGATAGTAGAATTTGCCATCGGGCCATCCTTCCGTTTAGAGCGGTTGACTCCATCATGTACTTCAGAGGGTCCAACTTTGAGATTAACCAAGTCGTATGGTACAACACGTATTGTCTCAATCTTCGAGTAGTCTAAACCAAGGCGCAACATAATTTTTCAATTGATGAATATCTCTTTTTGTATTCAGTGAACTTCTTGCTGAGATAGTAGATTGCTATTTCTTTTCGTCCTGACTCATCATGTTGGCCGAGCACGCATCCCATGGAATTCTCAAATACTGCCAAGTATAGAACCAGTGGCTTGTCAGGGCAAGGTGGTATTAGTACTGGGGCATTGGACAAGTAATGTTTGACTTTTTCGAAAGTTTTCTGGCACTCCTCATCCCATACACCTGGATTGTGTTTCTTAAGGAGACGGAAAATGGGATCACATTTCTCAGTTAATTGTGAAATAAACCGAGCGATATAATTTAGTCTTCCTAGAAAACCTCGAACTTCTTTTTGAGTACGTAGCGGAGGCAATTCTTGTATGGCTTTGACTTAGTCTGGGTCAATCTCAATTCCCCTTTCGCTGACTAAAAATCCTAGCAACTTCCCTAATCTAGCCCCGAAAGTGCATTTAGTTGGGTTAAGCTTTTGCTGGAATTTCCTTAACCTTAGGAATAATTTTCTCAGAACTTGCACGTGCTCTCCTTCTATTCTGGACTTTGCGATCATGTCGTCAACATAGACTTCTATCTCTTTATGCATCATATCATGGAACAACGTTACCATGGCTCTTTGATATGTCACTCCCGTATTTTTTAACCCAAAAGGCATCACTTTGTAGCAAAACGTCCCCCACATTGTTACGAAGGTGGTCTTCTCCCTGTCCTCAGAATGCATCTTAATTTGGTTGTACCTAGAGAAACCATCCATAAAATAGAACAGTGAGTATCTGGCCATACTGTCCTCTAAGGTATCAATGTGAGGCAATGGGAAATTATCCTTGGGACTGGCTTTGTTCAAATCTCGGTAGTCCACACATATTTGCACCTTCCCATCTTTTTTAGGAACAGGGACTATATTGGCTACCCATTTTGAATACTTGGCCACTTGTAAAAACCCAGCATCAAACTGCTTCTTAACTTTTTTTATTTTCAGCAAAACATCAGGCCTCATCCTTCGGAACTTTTATTGAACTGGTTTGCATTCTTCCTTTATAGGCAGCCGGTGTACCACGATATCAGTACTTAATCCGGGCATATCTTGATAGGACCATGCGAAGACATCTTTAAATTCTTGAAGCAACCCAACGAGGTCTCGCCTTGTTTCCTTGGTAATACAAGCGCCAATTTTTACCTCCCTGCCCTCTTCTAAGCTCACGACTTCTACAGATTCCTTATAGGGTAGGGTTCTTTTTTCTTCTTCCTTCACCATTCTTAACAAATCCTGAGATAAAACGCTGCCTTGGTCATCTTCAAAATCATAAGGATCATCCATACTCATGTCTTGTTCAAATAGGGACTTTGAGTTAGTAACAGCGTCGCTCATCTCATTGATATCTGAAGACCTGTTATTAGGACAAAGGGAGGCCCAAATAAAAAGAATCTAAGAATACTTGTATGCATAGTATGATTATAAATGGAATGAAAAGAATGAAAGAATATTTGCTCAAGGTGAGACTGAATGATAAGTTTTCATTGAAATGAGATTTTGGACATGTGCCTTTTACAAAAGATTCTTATTACCACCAGGCTTAGGGCAACAAGTGTTTTGAATATTACTCTGAATTAGTTCTAAATGTTACAGGGATCTCCTCTGCAGTCCAGTTGTTCAGAACACTTCCAGGTTCGTAAGGGCGAATGCCTGATAAATTTCTTTCCACCCTTTCTTCTTCAAATATGGCACTGATGTCCAACCTTCTGGTCCTTCCTTCCATAACTTCATTCTTTCCTTCGGGGTAGACAATTCCCCCCGAAGCAAATGTCTTAGATATATGGGGAAAGGTCATTGGTTCCCATTTGGTTTCCATCCCGCTCAAACGTGCTCTTCTTTTCTCTCGCTTTTTCTCCAATTCCTTCTTTCTTTCCCTTGCGTCAGGCTTATACCCCAAACCATAACGGTCATGTTTGTTAACCAAGATTGGTACTTCGACCCATCCCTGGAGGTATTTTCCAAGTCCTCTTCCAGGTAACGTTCCATTTCCCATTGTTAGTTGCAAACCCATTGTCGTAGCCTTGGATATTTTAGGCGCTGGAATTTTACTCCCCTCGATGACAAATGTTGCATTTACAAATTCCAATGATCGGAATAAACATTCTATCGTTTCACTATCGGCCTCTATATATGGCGTGTCATTGGTAACTGATGCAATGATGCCTTCTTCTGCACCTATAGTTACTAATCGACCCTCTATTACCAATTTCAACTTTTGGTGGAGTGACGATGGTACAGCCCCTGCAGAATGGATCCAAGGCCTCCCCAATAGGCAATTATACGAAGGCTTAATATCTATCACTAGGAAATCCACTTCGTATGTATTTGGGCCAATCAAGAGGGGGATCTCTATTCTTCCCATTACCCTCCTTTCAGTGCCATCGAATGCTCTCACTATATTTTGGCATGACTTCATGTAAGTGCTATCCACAGGCAGCCTGTTTAACATGGACAGGGGTAAAACATTCAGTGCTGATCCATTGTCAATGAGTACCCCCGGTAGTATGCACCCCTTGCAACGGGTAGTGATGTGCAGGGACTTGGTAGATCCCATACTCCCGGGCGGGATCTCATCATCGTTGAAGAAGATGAAGTTGTTGGCACTTATATTGTTAACCAGGCGATCCAACTTATTCACTGAGATATCGTTAGCAACATAAGTCTCATTTAGCACTTTTATCAACGCATTACGATGTGTCTCTGAACTTAGAAGTAACTTGAGCACTGAGATGCGAGCGGGTTGCTTATGCAGTTATTCCACCACGCTGTACTCACTATGCTTTAGAAATTTTAAAAATTCTCTAGCCTCATCTTCAGTCACCGGTTTATTAACATGTGATTCAATTCTAGCCATCTTGGTTCTATCTTGTTCAACTGCTAAGGCTTTTCCTTTTGTAGTCTCTACTTTTGTACTTACTGGGTCATAGCGTTTTCCACTGCGCATATAGAAGCCTGCATCATTACCCTCTTCTGAAGCATTTATCAGTTTCTTCTCTCCCGTGATCGTCACATTGCAGTCATAATTCCAAGGAACCTTTTTGCTATCATTGTAAGGAAAGGCTACAGGTTTTTGGATTATGATCCTTGGCGCCATTTGTGTTCCAAAATCTGTGCTTCTTGGCCTTGAAATAATCACCACTGGGCGATTTTGGGTCTCTCCCGTAGGTCCTTCCTCCGAGGCATAGACTTCTACTTCTTCTATTCCTTTGATCTCTTTATAAAATTCCACTTCTTTGTTGTTAATTAGATTTTGTACCATGATTTTGAACTCAGCGCATTTTTGGATGTCATGGCCTCTTCGGCATGAAACTCGCAGTACGTCTTTGTTCCTTCGGGCCTTTCCTTTGAATCTTGTTTGATGAGACCTCCTTCTATCATTTGTCTCCAAACCCAACTCAATGGGGTTTTTATCTCTGCAATGTCGGCCTTGATTCTCTTTCTCCCACCTTTGATTATTACGTTTATCCCTTTATCAGAATGATTGGGTAACAGATTCATTGCTACATTTGGTCCTGATGGGTTGTCAAACTTCACGATCCCCATCTTAATGAACCTTTCCACCACCTTTTTAAACACAGTGCAGTTCTCAATTGAGTGCCCTGGTATCCTTGCATGGTATTCACATTGGGCATTCATGTCATACCGTTTGGGGTATGGAGGTTGCATGGGTTCTAGAGAAAATGGAGATACTATGTGTGCATCAAATACCTTCTAATACAGTTCCACGTATGTTATTGGGATGGGCGTGAATTGAAGTCTCTCTGTGTTAGGCCTTGTATTGGGCCTTGTGTTGGGTTCTTGCCTTGAAGGGGCCTGGTGAGTAGTGGCTATCGTTTTTGGAGGGCCAACAGTTATCGGTTTCGAATAACCTTTGTTATATGTGCTTATGTTGTTTACCTCGCTTTCTTTTTTTCTCAGGGCTTGTCTTTTGGAGCTTTCCCCCGCGTCTATTTTACCGCTTCTTATTGCGTTTTCAATCATTTCACCGGACATTACCATATTCGAGAAGCTCTTGGTAGCATTCCCCAACATGTGGTTAATGAATGAGGCATTCAACGTATTAATAAAAAGCATGGTAACCTCTTTTTCCAAAAGGGGTGGCTGGACTTGCGTTGCCACCTCCCTCCATCGTTGGGCGTATTGCCTGAAACTCTCGTTTTGTTTCTTTTCCATGTTCTATAACGTAATTCTGTCGGGTGTTATATCCGTCACATGACTGTATTGCTTCATAAAAGCTTGCGCCAAGTCTCTCTATGAACTAAACTTAGTACGACTCAGCTGGTTGTACCACTTGGCTGCAGACCCGATCAAACTGTCCTGGAAGCAATGGAATAACAGTTGATCATTGTTGACGTATCCTGTCATTCTTCGACTGAACATAGTTATATGAGCTTCAGGACAACTAGTCTCGTTGTACTTTCAAACTCCGGCATCTTGAATTTAGGCGGGAGCACTAAATCAGGAACCAAACTCAAATCTTTGGCGTCAACTCCACATTGGTAGTCGGTGTTCTCCATGGCTCTAAATTTCTCCTCTAGCCATCTACACCGGTCCTCGAGTTGTTTTGGCAGGTCCATTCTTACTTTTTCCATTTCTGCCATGTCATCGAGATCAAGGACCACAAGGTTTGTAGGGTTGTCCCCGGGATTAGAATCTGAGCCTACTTGAAAGTGCATTGGTACAAAGGCACCAGCCCGATATTGAGGTCCAATAGTGACAGGTGCTCTTTGGGGGCACATATCTAGCTGTACCTGAGTGCTTGTCAGGGTAAAACTTGGAGGATAAATAGGGTCCTCCTGATCAACTCCCGAATTAATTGCAGGGCTCTTTCCTTTATTAGCCAATAATTGTGCCAGTTGGCTCATAATTCTTTGGGATTCCATCGCGTCTTGTTGGATTTTATCCAATTGTTCTTGCATCTTTTCTTGGATATCTTTTTGCATTTGTTCCAGCCTTTCTAACCTCTGATCCATTGCTTTTGTTTGACGTCAAGTACCGTAGTGATATTGGGTTGGATTTTTATTGGTTTCCAAGGTAACTGTGACAATTTTGATTAATTAGGGCCTTCTTAATGAAACTTAATGCATGTAATGAAATGTAATGTAAATGTATGAATGCAAAGGGAGGCATTGATTCCAATTCAATTTCATTAGAAGAACTCAATTTCGAAAACAAATTTCTTCACATAAAATGGACTACATATACGACTTTGCCCTTATACTTAAAGCCTTAACACTCTTAAGGAGCCGAGCTAACTCTCGACCTCGACTCGATTCTGATTCAAACTTTAAACTTAATACATCAGCCTGAACTGCTAAGGTTTGTAGATGATCCGCTACTTCCCGTACTTGAGTCACAGCTTCGCCCGTAATGTAATCCATTTCTCTAATCTGATTTTGAGAATGATGGAATTGCTCTTGGCACTATTCATTACGCCTTTCAAGAAGTTCCATTCGCAGTTCAGAATTGTGCAATGCGTCCTCAAGATCCCCTATCTTTCCTTTCAGTTCTTCGATCTTATTTAAGCTTGCTCTTAACTCTATCACAGAGTTGTGACTACGGTGTAGATGAAGCGACTTTTCCAACTCTACTACCTGGGCTTTTAATCTTGCTTCTTCATTCTGGCATTCTGACAAGTTTTTCTCCAAAGCGCTCTCTCTAACTAGGGCGTCTTGAAATTTCTTCTCCCACTGATCAGCTTTGGTCTATTCATTACGCCTTTCAAGAAGTTCCATTCGCAGTTCAGAATTGTGCAATGCGTCCTCAAGATCCCCTATCTTTCCTTTCAGTTCTTCGATCTTATTTAAGCTTGCTCTTAACTCTATCACAGAGTTGTGACTACGGTGCAGATGAAGCGACTTTTCCAACTCTACTACCCTGGCTTTTAATCTTGCTTCTTAATTCTAGCATTCTGACAAGTTTTTCTTCAAAGCGCTCTCTCTAACTAGGGCGTCTTGAAATTTCTTCTCCCACTGATCAGCTTTGGTCTTTTCTTATTTGATTTCCTGTTGCCACTGCTCTGATTTTTTACCCAAACCGGCAGTTCTCATTGACAATCGCAGCTTCTTATAATCCATTTTTAGACTATCCAAATCCTCTTCAGCCTTGTTCTTTCCTTTCTTTAGTTTCTCGGCTTCTAGCTTGTGGATATCGACTTCTAGTCCCAAACGCGTCTTTTCCTCTTCTAGCTGCTCTATCCTCTTTCCCCATTCCGAACTCATTTTTTCAAAGTCCTGTTTGATGATTTCTAATTTTGACGGAGCTACTTGCAGACGCTCCTCTAGAGACTGAACGCAATCTTCTCTCGGCCCAGGGATATTGTCATTGACCCTTTTGTTCCACCACCCATAATACTCGGGAGTTGTCATTGCCCCTACGGTAAATCTTTTCATCCGATGAACTCGTTTCCAAGCATTAGATATTTCTCAAAATTTTCTCTTATAGTTATCATCCTTATAAGAGAACTCACACTGAGCCAACCCATGCGTTGCCGGTATGAACTGTCTCGATCTATATTGTCTTAATATAAGTAAAGGGGTATATCCGGTAGCTCCCCAAATTCCAAGTAAAGGGACCCAGTCGAAGTCCCCACATCGATATAAGATCTCATCGGGCACCATCCAATGAGCTTTCCATTCAACGTCATCTTCTTGAAGACTTTGGAGAATCACCATCCACTTCTCTTCTGTTATGTCGTCTCGTCTTGGTGTAGCTGCTAGTTCTTTCAATGGGGAGTAACTTTCTAAGAAGACCCGATATGAGACCTTTTCCACCTTCCAAAAGTGACTATGAAACCACACCAATAGCAACTGCGCGCACCCGATGAACCTTCCCTCACCCGCTCTTCGACACACATTTAGGGACTTGAAGGTTTCGGCTAAAATTGCTGGGACCGGTGTGACTCCCTTGTCAAGCCTATCAAATAAATCTGAAACTGCTTCATCCATGTGGCCTAATGCCCTAGGGAAGACAACCAAGCCATAAATACTTAATGCAAAGATATCAACCCTTTTCTTTATATCCGGATGTACCAAGATCAGATCCCGCAAGCTTTTCCAAGGTATGCATTTGCTGTCCCCCTTTTGTTTAATCCGGGCTGCAACCCATTGCTCGCTCATTCCGGTGATGCACACTAATTTCTTCAAGAATGTTGGGACATTAGCTGCTCTCGAGTAGACTTTGTCAACTTGGATCCTCGGATATCGTAGCAAGGTTGTATATTCTTCTACTATAGGTACCAAATCTACTTTCCTAAACGTGAAACAATTATAGGCTGGATTCCAGTACTGCGCAAGAGCTCGAAATAGGTGCTTGTCTACTCTTACATCAAGCAAATAGGGCAGGTCACCATAGTTACCATAAAAGAGTTGCTTGAGCTCGTTATCCCATTGATTCCATATCTCCTTTAAATCTTGCACTCCGTCTTGATTTACACTAATACGAGTGAAGTCCCATAATTCTGATGCATATCCTTCCACGAGGCTATCATCCTTTTCTTGCTAAACCTTTTCGGACCAAACTCAGACAGCTGCATTGTCTTCCACTTTACCAAGAAACTCCCTTTTCATGTTAAGCTTCTCTATTTAGATACTGAACTTGAACCAACACCTTTTTATGATGAAAATGCCATGCAATCACAGTCAGAGTAAAGCAAGTCAGTATAACACAAAAATTAAACTCAAAGTATACAAGAAATAATAATTAAAGCCACTATTCAGGAAACTACTAGGGTTCGAAATGGTTCTACATAAGGTAGGCTCCTAGGGCTCATTATATGCGGTTTGGTTCTAAATTCGAGGTACCTGAACCAGCAGATTCCTCGATCCTCACCCATTATAGGCTCATACAGACCGAGTTCAGTTCAGGGGAATACATTTCCCTATAGCTGCACGGAGATGAAAATCTCACGAAGATATAGGTACGGATGTATCCCGAAAGCGATCCACTATCCTGCACGGAGCTGAAGACCTCACAAAGGACTAGTTTCTCACTCCCACTTAAAAGATGTAACCTACGGTCATGCAATGCAGTGCAAAAGTATCAAAAGGCTTGAACCAAAAAGGTAAGCACACTAAAGACCACAAAAAACAACGGACAAAACGCAACGAAAAGATCGTACATTTAAACCAAATTTTCAATTTTCAAAAAAAGGACTAAAATTAATCAACTCATGGCTTGACTCTCTTATTACGTCCCCAGTGGGGTCGCCAAGCTGTTGACACCATTTTTTTTGATGAAACAGGGTCGACTTGGATTTTGAAAATGAAAACGGAAAAACGGGAGTCGCCACCAGTCCTTTTTTGATAAGGTGTGATCGGATCACCTTGAAAAATGGTTGTTTTTAATAAACGATTTAATTTTATTAAAACAATGATTTTGGTCCACGAAATTCAGAAAAATGGGTTCGGGAGTCGGTTACGTACGAGGAAGGATTAGCACCCTCGTAACGCCCAAAAATTGGTACCTAGTTGATTAGTTAATATCTTAATGTCGAAGATTGAAAACTTTGAAGAGTTTTAAAAAAATATGATCCTTAAAAAAAACTCGAATAATAGATTGAAAGTTAAGAAGATATTTGGCTATTTGGTCAAACGAGAAATTGAGACCCAGCTCGTTAGGGCACATTCTCTCAAATTTCCAAACGCAAATATTGCCTTACTTTGAAAGTTTAAAAGGATATTTGGCTATTTGGTCAAACGAGAAGTCGAAACCCAACACGTTAGGGTACGTTTGCTCGATTTTCCAAACGCGAAATATTGCCTTATTTTAAAAGTTTAAAAAGGATATTTGGCTATTTGGTCGAACGAGAAATCGAAACCCAGCACGTTAGGGAACGTTTTCTCGATTTTCCAAACGCGAAATATTGCCTTATTTTAAAAGTTTAAAAAGGATATTTGGCTATTTGGTCGAACGAGAAATCGAAACCCAGCACGTTAGGGCACGTTTTCTCGATTTTCCAAACGCAAAATATTGCCTTGTTTAGAAAAACCTTCCTTTTGATGTTTGGTATTAATAAGCATGACAAAACAATAACGAATAAATAAATATAATAGGCAAAATGAAATGACGACAAGGTAACAATAATATAATAGGCAAAATGAAATGACGAGGCGATTACATAAACAAAGTAAACGAATAAATAAATAGAACTAACAATTTAGAAAAGTAAAAGTGTACATGAATAAATAAATAAACACCAAATAACAATGATAATAAATGGAATAAATACAATTATGTAAAAAATATGTATGCATGTATAATTTTAAGTTATGAAAATAAGAAATGCATATAAATTATAGAGTATAAAAATGTATATAAATATATATAATAAATAAAAAAATCTGTAAGTATTATAAAATAAAAATCTAAGTATGTGCGTGTATATATATTTACAAATTGTAATAATATAAGAATATATGTATGTGAAGTATAAAATTTTTTTTTGAGAATATAAAGAATATATATAAGTATTTATATGAAGTAAAATATGTATACATATATGTAAGTATATAAGAATTATGAAATATGAAAAATATATTTAAATATGTACAAGTACACACATATATATATGAATTAAAATGTGTATATTTATACCTATATCTATGTATATATGAAAATATGAAATATAAAATATAAAAAGTATATATTTATAATAAATGAAAAGCATGTACGGAAATATATATTATAAAAATGTATGAACAATTTGAAATTATTAATATTAAAATATTTTAACATAGATAATAATATATAAGATGATAATATATAAATTTAAACCAAATAAATAAATAAGATAAAAACTTTAGATAAATACTAGTCAATCTAAAATAGTTTAAAATAAAACAATATACAAAAGAAAATCTTAAACAATAAAAGAAACAATTTTTTTAAATATATAAAAATTTTAATGCAAAGCAATTTCAAATAAATGATAAATATAAAGGCTTAAAACAAATAATGGTAAAATAGCATATATATAAAAAAAATTAAACATATTAAGGACGTGGTTGAAACAAAATTAAAAAAACGGGTCTTAAACTACAAATATATGAAATAGGTGGTAAAGGGGTTGAAATAATAGGCGCTGAGGACCTGGGGGACCGATTACGCAATATTCCCCGTCCCATATGCGCATTGATTTGCGCGAGACCAGATTGGAACAAGCGAAAAAATAGGTGGCTAAAATTAAAAAGAAGCAAAAGGCGCCATTGAATGCACCGTAGGATTAGAGGGACCAAAGGCGCAAATTACCCATTAGGGCATGAGTGCGCCGGTCCCACTCCTTCAAACGGCACCAATTTAATTACCTTAAAAGCTAAAAACAAAAAAAACTTTCTGCAGTTTCATTCTCTTGAAAAAACACAAAAAAATAAAAGGGAGGTCTCCATTTTTCTACTTGGGTTCCAGGCCCAGTCGCCGCCGCCGTCACGCCTCCCCACCGCCCGGTGGCTGGAGCCATGCGAGGGCATCTCCCACCAGGGCTTTGGAGCGCGTTCAGAGACCCAAGCTCCGAAATGGGGAAACGAGGGGAAAACGGAAAACCTCTGCCCCTTTCTTTCCCTTTTTCCTTATCTATACTTAGTGTTTTAAGATAGATTAAAAAAGAAAAAAGATAATAATAAAAAGACTATATAAAAAACGAAAGAACAGTTCTAAAAAACAACCTTTAGAATTTCAATTTCTGACTTTCGATTTTCTGATGTGCGTTCGTAAAAAAATACAACGATTAGATTCGGGCTTTTATAGCCGAATTAAAAAACACTTTCTTCTTCTTTACTGTCTGTTAACTACCCGCGTGCCTCCTTTTTGCCATTGCATTTAATTTTTGCAGGTGTTAGACGCGTGGACGACCGGTGGTAGGCGAGCCTTGGGCGGTGGCGGCGTACGAGGAGGTGGAACTGCGTGCAGTGCTGGAGCCTGGGCATGCGGTGCTGGGGCTTAGGGTTTCCTTTGATGGCTGAAAAGCTTTTAAGTTTTGTGGGCTAGGGTGTTTTTGATTTATTTGGGCTGTAATTGTTTGGGTTTATTTTTTATAATTGGACTGTTAGGCCCGGGCAGATTTTGGGCTTTACAAGACTAAAATTAATAAATAAAGATATTGTGTATCTAGGATACTATTCGTGCTCGTAACATTCTTTTAAACTGACTAGGGTTCCTAAGTCAAGTAGGGTATCCTAAGATCACTAAGATACTTAGTGTCTATAAATACAACCTTTATTCTATGAAAAGAAATTCTCTCATCGATATTTTATTGTCAAGTCTCTGTTCTAAACCAAGTTCATAGCAACCAAGTTAAGCCTCTGTCAGAAAGCTAGGTTCACTTGCATGTGTGAATTTCATAAGTTTTGTCTATTTAAGTAAATTCTGTGTTTATGTATGTTGCGAACTAGGCAAACCATCTACCAACAAGGATAAAGGCAAAGCAAAACTTGTTTAAATTCTTAGCTTTATCGGTGAGTGGTTAAAAATTTCCATAAGTGTGCTAACTATCATGTTTTTTAGTATGAATGCTCAGGGTTCGTAACTTGTGTGAGAACTATTATGTTTTCCAAGAACTTTATTTTTTAACTAATTTCCAAGAGTAAGTTTTTCCTATAAAACTCTGTTTTTAAAAGTTCTAATACTATGCTTTCAAGATATGTTTTCAAGATATGTTTTATGCATGCTCCTATGTGAGCCTATGTTTTAAAACATGTTTTAAAAGTACAGTTTTGTAAACTATGTTTTTATGAGCTGTATGTGATAAGTTTCTGTGTGAGCTCTTTTGTGAGCTTATATGTTGGATATATTGGTATACCAAAGGATTATGAGTATTCACTTGTAAGTTCTATGATTTGGGTGTTGAGGACCTGTAACATGTGGAGAGATAAGGGAATGTCGAGCTATACTCCATTCAATAGGACATGTTGGTGTACATGAGAGTGTTTAGTTTATGCTACACTTATGAGACATGTTAAGGACTCTTTGAGTTATTCTGAGGCGTTATAAGGAGATCCGCATATCCAACAAAATAAGACAGGATAAGATAAGATAAGTGAGTTAAGATAAGGGCGAGAACATATTTTATGATCATTAGCCATTTCGATAAGACAAGTATGTGAGCATGTTTTATGCTATATAAGATACATTTTCAAATAAGAACAAGCTAAGTTTTTAAGCATGATTTTTAATAAGTACATGTGAAACTTTTTTCCAACTTATATAATTTTATGGTAAGCAGATTCTACGAACAGGGTCTTACACCTTCACCACGAACCCAGCATGCGATACAATTTTTTTAAGACTAAGTCTTCTTTCTGTTTTAAACTTTGTATTTTAAGCTACGCTGATGATCCTGATTATTCACTGAGTTCACAATGAACTCACCCACTCCTCTCTTACTTCGCAGTTAAGTAAGTTACGGATGGCAATGGCGAAGTAGATGACTTGGCGAGGCTCATCTTTAAATAGATATTGGTGAACCTGGGGAAATAGGTGATGGGGTTTTATTTATGTGGGTTTAGATTTATCATAATATGATTCTATTCATGAAACAATTTCCTTAAAGTTTAAGTTTAATCTTTTAATATTTTATGAACCATGAAGTTAAACTTTTATTACTAATTTCTTCTTAGCATTAATAAAGTTTGATGTTTCTTTAATTCTCTTTGCATGCGTACCATGTTGCATTCCTTCAATTTTCTCAAAGTATGTATTAACATCATATACAAGCCAATTTTATTGCAAGCCAATTTTATTGTGAAGTATTATTTTCTACGACCCTTATATGTTTGTGACCTCTTATATGCTTGCGAACCCTTCCCTCATTTTGTTTGATAAGCCCACATGATTTACATTCTATGTATGATACTATTCCGCTGTTATGCTATAACTTATCATAATATACGTTGCAAGTAAGTGGTGTGCTGGAGGTTAGATTGGGAGTTAATCGAGAGTCACTTTGGTGGTTAATGTAGCTCGCCAAATTCGGGTCAAACCTACTCAGTCAGGTTTGGGGTGTTACACAAACCTAGGAAGTTTTCATACGCTAGACGAGGTTGGGAGATAAGTCGAACCGAGTAAATCGTAATTTATCCTGGTTGAGAAAGGGAGGTCGGGAGATAAGCGAGAATCAACCAATTGATTAGTTAATTAGAGGTTGAGAGGTAATAATTGGTTAATCGGTAGTTAATCTACCCTAAAACCCTAATCCAAAGTTAATTACAAACCCTAAAGCGAGTTAATCTTCCTGATTGGTTTATTGGTTTTTATCATTTGTTTATTTTTCTTATTTATTTGTTTTTGTTATTTAAATTTTCTCATTAATTTATTTTATGATTTATCGTAATATAGGAATTAATTACTACTACTTAGACTTATTATTGTAAAAACATTTTCATAATTTATTCCATCCTCCCTTGGGTACAATCCTTGAAATACTTCCAAGTATTTCATTGTATTAACTATATTACAATTTGACTCATGCACTTGCGGACACCGTCATTTTAATTCTATATATTTTTGGTGTGTTATTTTACTATAAACAATTATAGGCGGTCACCGACCGGTCCAGTCCAGCCACTGATCGGTTCGTTTGCCCAATTTCACATACCGGGCTTGGTTCAACCAATTTTTGGATCTTGATCTCGGTTTTGGGTTCTCCGGCCCAATTTTTTATCTCAAGTCTAATTTTTAAGTTCAATTACCTATTAGGCCAATTGTCTAACTTGAAAATTAATTTCCAAAATATCATATTAATTTTAATGAATTTGATTAATCTAGTTTTACATGATCAAAATTAATTTTCTCAAAATCACTTAGATTTTACAAATGAATTTTTTAAGAAAATTATTTAATCAAATACTCTAGTTGAACAATTCTCACGACCGCCTAATTTAATTCCACATAGAATAAATCGACTCAATTAAATTATTCTCAAAGTCATAGAATTTTATTTTGATACAAATGTAGTCCGATCGAGCTTTTGTTGAGCTAGCAAAGGGACCAATTAGACATATACAATTAGACTCGAGTAATTGAAATTATGTCCAGAAGTATCGTTTCAATAATTCGCAATTTACTTAATCATGCAGTCAGTCCACAAGAAGTACCATGATTGAAAACTCCTTATTGTATACTCTTTATGAAAGCAATTCATCCAATTGCTTTGTCCAATGGCATCATCATGTATATGTTACCCTTATGTGATATCTTTAATTCCTTTGAGTCAAATCCGCTCACTTAATACAATTCTACTTTATCTCGTTGTCACCATTGTGTCTTCTTAATGATTAATATGATCATTGTTAACAAATTAATGTGATAAATTGTTTGTTCGAGAACAAGCAACCCGTGACCACGTTCCATATTTATCAATCCACACAATGCCAATGAGAGGATATTGGTAACTCTTTAATCGAGCTATGAATTCCATTGTTGCTAGTAAAATCATGTCATGCACAAGTTATGTGCCCAACATACCGGCTATGGGTTTGATCATCTTTAGAGCATAAGCCTCCAGTTATATCAAAGCACATAAGTTACATACGCATGGTCAGTGACTAACTCAAGATTTAGGTAAATCACACAATGAATGTCACAAGTGAACTAATTCACAAACGGATTCAAAATTAATTCATCTTCGGTCCAGTCCAGTGTATAATTCTTTCAATGAATACATCTATATTTTTACTTGTGGAGTCAACTGCTCTGATAGCCAAGACTAGTATTCTCCCCAATTGAAATTCTAGATGACATAATAATCCTTACAAGTATTTGAATCAAATGCTCATTTTGATTATTTTATGGGATTACAGATTCATTTAGATTATCTACTGAAGTAAGTTATTTTTCTCGCAATATAAATGTTCTTATAGTGCCACTTACAATTAGTTTGAACCTAGACAATCAATGAGCTAATATTTGTTTGTCACAATTTTGCTATGTATGCAAAACATGAAAGACAGAAACACTAAAGATATAACAGTGAAATGTGAAATTAACTTTATTTATTTATTCATCGCTCAAATACATAGAAAATACTTACATGTTTACTACAATATGAGCACATTTCTCAATACCCTGTGTTTTGAAAATTTTACAATTCAGTCCAAATCCAAACTCAAATTAATTTTAAAGGCTTTATAAGCTTATATAGGACCCCAAGAATGTATATTTATTATATTGTTTGCATATAACTTTTATATTTGCATGATTTATGATCTGTATATGTATCTAAATTGATTGTAGTTGCTTTGACAATGAGTGACACATTGTAGCTCAGACTCGACGATCGGGTATAGAGTGTTACAATTTGAACATGTTGAAAATTATAGATTGCAAATTAATTATTCATGAGCACTATTCAAATTAAAAGTGATGATTTATCATTTTACAAATTTAATTAATTCATAAGGATTATTCAAATTAAAAGTGACGATTTATCATCCAATGGATACATTTCCATGGGACATGTTTCTCTCAAGAATTATGTCCAATATGAAGGGTTGTGACTCTTCAAAATTGTATTCATTGGGTGCATATAAATAGAGGCATTATGGTGCTCACAAATCATACAATTAGAATCAATCTTACTTTCAAAAACTAGAGTAAGAGTTATAGAATTCCTCAATTTTGCTAATCAAGAGAAACTCAAAACTTCGTTGTATCTCAGGAGGACCTTTGTTTTAACCCTATCGCGACTTAGTGTGAGGGAAAATAGTTCTATTTGGAAAGCGTCATCCGTGCCTCGAAGTCTATTGTTTATTTTTATATAAGTCTCCAATTCTATTGTCTCCATTTAAATATCCAATAATTAAAGATAACTAATTTTGGAAATGGCGATTAAGGCTAACACCGCATTCAAAGTGATGAGCCAAGAGTTTGTGAAACTTGACCGATTTGATAGTTCAAACTTCAATCGTTGGAAGGACAAGATGTTGTTCCTTCTTGCTTTATTAAATGTGGCGTACGTTCTGGATTCAAATCTACAACCCATGGAGGATCCCTCCCCCAATGCAAATTCTGAGGAAATTACGAAAGTGGCTGAACTCTAGAAGAAGTGCGAAGAAGACAATTTCACATGTCGAGGACACATCCGCAACACCTTTTTTGATCGATTGTATGATTTTTACATGTCGATGCAATCCCTAGTGGAAATATGGAAAGCTCTTGAAGAGAAATACAACACCGAGCGACAATGTACTGATAAAATTTTAATGATAAAGTATTTCAAATTCAAAATGTTCGATAGTATCCCGATCATGGATCAAGTCCATGAATTACAAGTCCTTGTAAGCAGGCTTCGTGACTTGAAAGTTGTTATTCCGGAATTGTTACAAGTTAGGGCTATCATCAAGAATTTGCCCTCGTATTGGAATAATTATCGAAAAAGTATGGCAGAGGACTTCATTGTAGAGAAAATACTTAGGCATTTGCGTATTGAAGAGGAAATTCGAAAGCGTGATGTGGTGTATCTTCCCCAAAGTTCTAAAGTGAACCATGTGAGCTAGTCCAAGAACTTTCGAAATGGTAAGTTAAAGGCCACATCCAAAACTAAGGACGTGCAAGACAAGAAGAAAAAAATCTCGCAATTGTTATAATAGCAATAAGAAAGGAAACTATATTAAAGATTGCAGGCTTCTCAAAAAGAAGCAAGATTCCACAACTTCCAAAGCCAATATGGTGGAGGACATTGATTTAGTGGTCATGGTTACGGAAGGAATTGAGAGTTTGGTATGATTACTGAATTAACATAGCCATGACTGATAAATCTTGTAATTGGTGGCTCGACTCCAGAGCTACTATCTATGTGTGTAACGACCGACAATAATTTAAGAGTTATGAACTAGTGGCCACAACGTAGGTTCACCATTTCTGTATATTGTGATAGTGAATCTACCATGTCTCGAGCATACAATAAGGTGTACAATGGAAAGTTTAGACATATAAGTTTTAGGCATGAGTATGTGAGACAATTGATTAGGGACAGTGTGATAACTGTTACCTATGTTAAGTCAATTGACAATTTAGCGGATCCATTGACAAAAGGTTTGTCAAGAGATTTGGTTAAGAGTACAACCACTAAGATGGGATTAAATCCATTCTAATCACATCATTGATAATGGAAACCCTGCATTGTTCTAGCTAAAAGTTAGTTTCAAGGTTCAAAGGGTAATAACAAGTTATTGAATGACAACGTACACTAAGGATTATGATTTAGTGTTTATATTTTAGGAGGATGAGTTTTACTCTTAATGGATGAACATTAATTGTAATGAATCCACCTATATGGACATGAAATGGTGCCGCTTCAACGAGATTTTCTTTATGGTTTTCTCTCGTACATGTTCATGAAACAGGATGAGCACATGGCCATAATAGTGCTAAAACAAATTAAACTCTTACTCTAATACTTTACGATTATGTATGAAATTTTTCTGATATTGACTTTAAGAGTGATGTTTCAAGCGACTAGCCGCCATTCACTTTATTGATACTTTGAGAGTTTGCACTAAAGGAAGGTTCAATCTGTGGACACCCTTCTTTATGCATAATTGTTGTGTACTTGTTTTCTGAAATTAGCAATCTAGTAGGAGATTGTTGGAACTTATAGATTGCAAATTAATTATTCATGAGCACTATTCAAATTAAAAGTGATGATTTATCATCTTACAAATTTAATTATTCATAAGCATCATTCAAATTAAAAGTGATGATTTATCATCTAATGGATACATTTTCATGGGACATGTTTCTCTCAAGAAGTATGTCCAATATGAAGGGTTATGGCTCTTCAAAATTGTATTCATTGGATGCATATAAATGAGGCATTATGGTGCTCACAAATCATACAATTACAATCAATCCTACTTTCAGAAACTAGAGTAAGAATTAGGGAATTTCTTGATTTTGCTAATCAAAGGAAATTCAAAATTTCGTTGTATCCCGATAGGACCTTTGTCTTAACACTATAACAACTTAGTGTAGGGGCAAATAGTTCTCTTTGGAAAGAATTATCCGTGCCTCGAAGTCTACTGTTTATTTTTATATTAGTCTCCAATTCTATTATCTCCATTCAAATATCCAACAGAACATTATTAGATTTTTTATATTTTTAAATTGAGTTTATATTTTTAAATTGAGTTTTTACTAAATATTGAAAGATTAGATGAGATTTTCAAACATAAAATGTTGGATGTTATGTTATTTTTGAAAATTTTTAATTTTAAATGAATAAATAAATATTACATTTCTATATTATCGTATGTTAATTAAATAAATAGTTAATTATTTAAATAAAAATTTACTTTTAAATTATATTTATATTTTATTTTAAGATAATTTTTAAATGAATCCTTTTAAAATTTTAAATTTAGTTTTGAGATAAAAATTAATATAATTTAAAATTCAATATTTTTTTATATTTTTAATTTTGAAATTCACTAAATATTTAAAAGGTTAATTTTTTTAAGTTTTATTTCTTTTTTATTGGTTTTAAATTAGATTTTTGCTAAAGTTTTAACATGAATTTCAACACTCATGGATGTTGAGATCAATTTTATTTTTTATTAAAAATTATTCAAATTACATTTACAATTTTTAATTTTTTACAGAGAACTCAACATTAGTGTATGTGATGCTCCGGATTAAATATTATCCTTAGAAAATCAAATTATATTGTTACCATTTAAGTTTTAAATATTATTTTATTTATAAGTTGGAGAGAGACTAATAGTAATTTTAAGTATTATGTCAAACATAATATATATGGTTAAAATCTATAATGATATTGTTTAAGAAAAAAGTTTTAAATATTTCACAGCAATGTAATCATTTCAAAATAGTTACTTTGATTTTAGTTAGACGTGAAAATTTTAGTGATGCCAAAGTATCTCTAAAAAAACATATTTTGAAAAATAACTTTTATATACACATATTTTAATGAATAATAAAACACTATTTTCACGTCAAAAATTGAAAGTGTAAATAAAAGGTATAAATGCTACTTAATATTAAATTTTAAATATTTTTATTAATTATTAAAAATTTTATCACACACGTATGTATTTAGAAATTATGTATTTAGGACATAGATGTTAGTTTAGAAATAACATACAATAAATAATGAAATGTATGGTTTGAAGCTAATTAATAATAACACATAAAAAAGTACGATATTAAAATAAACAAATAGATTAAATTGTGAGTAAAATTAAATTTAAACACGTAAATAGATCATAATAAATTTAAGCGTGGGGTTCAGATCCAACACATGCAAATTTTTTATTGTTTTTAAATAAAAAAGACTAAAATACCTCCAGATATTATAATTTATTTTAGTTACGGAAGGATATTTTCGTAATTTCTCTAATCGAGTTGGTACTCGGTTGACTTAAGACACCAACTCTATTAGGGGTTTAAATAATAGTATAAATACAAATTATGAAAGGATATTTTCGTAATTTTTCTAATTGAGTTGGTACCTAATTGACTCGTGATACCAACTTAGTCAAGGGCCTAAATAATAAAAACAATAATTGATTGAGACAATAATGTAAATATTATATTAAAATAAAGTTTTTGTTTTGTGATAAAGTTAATGTTTTATTAATGTAAATAGTACGAGTTTAAATCCATTCATATATAATTTTTTTATTAATTTTTAAAAACTTTGTAATACCAGCTTATATCATAGCTTAAATAATTGTAGAGATATTCATAAATAACTTATATTTTTCTAATTTTTTTTCATATGTAACTTCCCATCATATTTGTTTTTCATTGTTCCGTTTATCTCACCCACATTTGTCTAGCTCTTTAATTTTTCTTAATTTAAAAAATTGGTAAAAACACATTTCCGTCCTTATCAAATTTAAAATTGAGTAAATTGTTCATTTTCAAAAAAATTAGTACGATTTAATCCTTATTAATTTTGAAAGTGAGAAAATAAGGACAATTAATTACATCGTTAATGTTTTTTTTGTCAATTGTGCCTAATTTTGATTGACATAAAGACAAATTTAGTCTTCAATGTTTACGTATCTTGTGTAAATGTTGACAAAATGTGTAAATTTTGCAAGTTCAATTTGTTAAATTAGGACCAAGTTGATAGAAGTGTAAATATTAGGGGCTAAATTTGTTAAATTAAGATCAAATTGAACAAAATGTATAAACTTTGAAGGCCAAATTTGTTATTCTATCAATAGAAGTATGTAAAAATTGATGAAAAACATTAATTTTGTGATTAATAGTCCTTATTTGCTCACTTTCGAAATTGACAGGGGTCTAATTTTTTTAAGAGGGACCCATTTGCTTAATAATGAAATTGAGTGACCAGAGAGGTCTTTTTACCAAAAAAGAATTGTAATTCAAAATAAAATAGGGTTTCCGCTTACTCAAAGCACACGTATAAGGAGGGGTCCTTTTTTTTCACGAAGTTGCCGCCTTCACGAACTGTTAACCATCAAAAACCGAATTGAAGTTACAAACTTCCAACACTAAAAAAGTTACCAAACCCAGAGAACAGAACTACTTAAAGGAAGGCAAAAACAGTAAGGGAACCCAGATATTGTTGTTGCATGTAAAAGGAGAAACAATGTCGATGGATCTCAATGACTACACTATTATCAAGGAAGGAGAAGCTGAGATTCTTATGCATGCTAAAAATGAAGTTTTTTACAACAAAACCCAGGTGCCAAATTTTTTAAAATTCAATTCATTGTTAGAAATTTGATGGGTTTTTAGTTTTAGTTGATGGGTAGCTTTTGTTTGAACTGACGGGCAATTTAAATTTGATTGAATTCATGGTTTTCGTGGTTAAGTTTTGGTTAATTGGAAATTTTTGATTTGATTGAAAAGTTCTATAATTTTTATAATGATTTATGGATGGAAAGACTCTGCTTTTTTTTTGGGGGGGGGGGGAGGTTAAGATATGTCTTTAACAATGTCGCAGTGACTGGCTGCTCAGAAATGGTGGGAAAGAAAGGAGAGGAAGTAAAAATTCTCTCTTTTTACTGCTTTCACTGAAAACCTGTATGCTCTATTGCTGGATGCTTTTAGCAGGATATTGTTTCCTCTGCAGTATAGTTTAGGTGTTGTTTGCTTGGTTCGAGTTCAGTAGTAGGGGATCCTAATTTTGTACTATGATAACAATAATTAGGTTAACAACAGAGACATGTCTATTGCTGTCCTAAGGACATTCATATCGAGATGGAAGCAGGAGCACGAGGCATTGTTGTCTAAAAGGAACAAATCAGCTGCAAAGCTGCCTGAGAATAATGTTACTGTATCTGAGGTAGATGATACACTTAATGACTCTGATGTGAATACTGAAAAATCAAATGAAGAATGTGAAGGACCTGCAGAAAAATCTCAAGACGACACATGTACTACATCAGAAGAGCCAGTTAAGACAGAGGGCAAAGTTCGAGGGGAGCTTAAACCACCTAGAGTTCTAGAGGTTATTCTAAAATCCTCCTTTTTTTTTCTTTTTTTTTTCGATATAAATTTCTATGTTTTTCCACCCAATGCTAGTCATGTCATTTTCTGAGTTGCTTTCAAGGTGATTTTATAGGCGTTGTCAGCTTCTGGGTTAAGGGCTCTGAGATATGCTCGGGAAGTAGAAGGGATTGGTCAAGTTGTTGCCTTAGACAATGATAAAGGTAGTATAGATGTACTGATATTCTTGATGTTCTATGTATATTTGTTTGAAGGATCATTTGGATCAAGGGAGGACCTGTAATTGCTCCCTTCATGGTTCCTATTCATATCCATACCAATACTGTGTGTCTACTTGCAGGGGCTGTTGAAGCTTGTCAGAGAAATATAAAGTTCAATGGTTCTGTAGCTTGTTCAAAAGTGGAATCACATCTTGCTGATGCTCGTGTTTACATGCTTACTAACCCAAAAGAATTTGATGTGGTATGGCATGGCATCTGCTACTTTATCTTTCAAATTAACTATTTTATGTGGAAATTTTGATATGTGTGTGTTCTCAACTGCTGCTAAAGAATTTGATATGATATGGCAGTTAAAAGCTTTAATTCAAACTTTGCAGAAAATTCTTGAGTGTAAATCATTCTCATTAGGAATTCATTTTACGTCAAAACCACTTTGTACATGGTAAAAGAAAGTTTATTAATCAATTGGCTATATGTAGGTTGTTTATGTTACTTGTCATCCACATTTCATAATTGATGGGCAACTTTTATTATTTCTGGGTGGAACTATTCAAAATGTAGCTGTGCTTATATTCTTTATTGCTGAATTTTGTGTTTCAGGTTGATCTTGACCCTTATGGTTCCCCTTCTGTGTTCTTGGACTCTGCAGTTCAATCTGTTGTTGATGGGGGCATGCTGATGTGCACTGCAACTGATATGGCAGTTTTATGTGGGGGTAATGGGGAGGTTTGTTATTCCAAGTAAGATTTGACTACTTTTACCTTCTTTTGACTATGTATTTGAAAAGTTAAGCTCATCTAATAACTGGTCATGGGAACAGATACGGATCGTACCCATTGAGAGGGAAATATTGCCACGAAATGGCTTTGAGGATACTCCTAGCCTGCATTGAGGTAATTTCATGTCCTTCAGAAAGCATGTTCTTTAAGCATTCAAAACACATTATTTATTATATATATATCTTGTTCTGATGCAAAAAGAACAAGGCATCTAGGGCTCCTTAAATTCTTTTATTTGCTTAATTGATTAAGGACAAAATATAACTGTAATGCATTCTCTTAAAAATCTTCTTATTTGACATAATTGGTACTTCTTTCTTGAATACAGAGTCATGCAAACCGCTACAAACGTTATATTGTTCCTGTGCTATCTGTCCAGATGGACTTTTATGTCCGTGTTTTTGTTCGCATATACACGTAGGTCGCTTCTTGTTTTAATTTAGTTCATTAAAGTAGAAGTTATTCTCACATAATGAATGATGGAAGGGCAATTAATTCGGTGCAGTTCGGCAAGTGCGATGAAGAATACTCCCCTTAAGCTATCATATGTCTATCAGTGCACTGGTTGTGATGCTTTTCATCTTCAGCCTATTGGGAGAACCGTTTCTAAGGTTTGCTTCCTGATTTATTGTGGTAATGGTGCCTCTTGTTTGTGAGTAAGATGCACATGGATTACTCCATTTTTGCTCATTCAATGGCTTAGTGTTGCTATCAGTGACATGTTCATGCAGCTAGTAGGTTTTATTGAGTTCGGATGATTTTAGAACTTTTCTTCTGATGCCTGACAGCATACTGCTCACAGTTCCGCGTATGCCTGTGTTTGTTGCTATCATTTATAACCATTTATATGATTATCATATCTGCTGCTGGTGACCTGATGTATTTGCATCACATTTTCTTTATAAATGTTGTCATATGCTCATTTATCCTTGTCTCTTCTTGCTTGTTTTTTTCTTCTTGATGGAGCTTTGACAAAAGATGCAACTTTTTGCATGATAATGATGGGGCAGTAAAGGAAACTTATTTTGCATAAAGAAATTTGGTGTCCTTTCCTTAATTAATGGAAGCTAATTCTTACTTCTATTCCGAGAGAGTAGGATTTAAATTTTTAGGCACAATGTAAGGAAATGTTTCAAAGGTTTATGTTGTACAATGAGCAGAATGATGCTTTGAAAATTGATCAAAGTGTTTATCATGTATTTTTGTGAGTGACATGTGTGCTATGTTACATCAAAGACTAGTATGCTGAATGTAGCATAATCTTGAATTGCTCAATATTTTGATCTTGCGTCTACTTTTGTATGTTCAGAATACCAGTGTGAGGTATCTCCCGGGCTTTGCACCTGTAGTCCCTCAAGAGTGTAGTCATTGTCAGAAGAAATTTAACATGGGTGGCCCTATATGGTCTGCTCCAATCCATGATCAAGAGTGGGTAACGAACATACTATCAGATGTAAAATCAATGAAGGATCGTTATCCTGCCTATGATCGCATCTCTGCTGTATTGACTACAATTTCAGAGGTATGCATTTTTTTCCTTAACCCTTCCTTTGGGTTTTCCATTCTCAACCCTTAGAATGTAGTTCCCTTCAGCTGTTATTTCAGTAACTGTGAGCCATCCCGTTTTCTGTGGTGATACTAAATTGTAGAATCAAGGCTTGATATGAATGCATTTTCGCATAAATTTTTCGAACATGAAAGCGTAAGCTACAAGCTTTCGGATACACATGCCATTAGATATAAGATGGTTATTAAATTGTTTGTAACCATCAAATGTTGAAAATTCATGGAATTTATATGGACTAAACTGATTAAAAGAATAGAGTTCAACTCTTTTTAGAGATTCTTTTATGTTTGTTACCCAATTTGAAATTTCTTTGCAGGAATTGCCTGATGTGCCTCTCTTTTTGAGTCTGCACAACCTTTGTGCTACACTAAAATGCACTTCCCCATCCGCAGTTATTTTCCGCTCTGCTGTGATCAACGCAGGATACCGAATTTCTGGAACTCATGTGAATCCATTGGGACTAAAATCTGATGCTCCCATGGAGGTCATTTGGGATATAATGCGCTGCTGGGTAAGGGGCTTCTTTTAATTTGCTTCTATATTTCCTTCATTTTGTGCCTTTTGACTAAGTTATTTGGTCTTTCAAACTCCTCAACATCCATAGTTTGGTCAAGAGACATGTAATGGAATGGTAATGAAGTCATCCATAATTTGTTGTTTCCTCTATAGGTTAAAAATCATCCAGTGAAAGCTCAACCAGCTGATCAGCCCGGAAGCGTGATACTTGCCAAAGAACCTGTTCTTCAAGTATGTTTCTCATGCTGCTTTCTTTAGTTGCTTGCTGATTTCATATTCTACATATGAACAGATGCTTTCTTGGACATAAACATGGTCATAAAGATTTAAGGTAGGAAAAATTCTTTTTTACACCCGCAATCCTATTCTTTTTGGTAGGCAAACTTTCTTTAGTTGCTTGCTGATTTCATATTCTACATATGAACAGATGCTTTCTTGGACATAAACATGGTCATAAAGATTTAAGGTAGGAAAAATTCTTTTTTACACCCGCAATCCTATTCTTTTTGGTAGGCAAACTTTGCTCGAGCTGTTGCATCCCTGAGCAAGGCACAAGCTAAGAAGGTTGCTAGATTCCTTCCAAATCCTGAAAGGCACTGGGGGCCAAAGCTTAGGGCAGGTCGCCAAATCACCAGCAAGCACATCTCTCTTTTGGGTGAAGAGAAAGTAAATGGGTGTCTCAGCCATCAAGATAGCGAGCTTGATGCCAAACGACAAAAGATCGAAAAGCTCGAGGATGCTCCCGCGGAATCATAGACCAAGGTCGGCATTAATCTTATATTACTTCCTCATCTCTAAAACTTGCCATGGTTGCATAGAGGTTAGAATTCATGGTTGTGCCACCATAATCAATTTTGCAAAATGTAATTTCTATTTGAAAACTATACTTGATTCATGGGTTTGATGCCAGGCAAAAGGCAACCGTGAATTACACTACAAAGCTATTTACTGGTTGGTTTTCTATGATAGCCTGGGACTTCAATTTATCAATTTTCTGAAAGAATTCACGTTGTACACATTCAAACATGAATACAAAGGTATGATTCTTCAAACACTTACCTCAACAGAGTGCAATTAGTACTTGCCTAAAAAATTCATTTGCAGCAATTTCTGCTGGTAAACTTATTAAGCAGTACTGACTCTTAAGAGAATCCTAAAAATGATACACAAAACCGGCAACACTTCCTTTGTTTCCAGAAGTTGTATGACATTGATATGTTCTACCTCAACTTTGTCTTATTTCTACTTCAGATCGCTCTTAAGCTTCGTTTACCATTGAATTTTAAAAGTGCTTTTCAACTTTTTAAGCCAAAATCAATAGTAAACATGTTTCTCGGCTTTTCAAGCCAACCCAAAAGAATTTGTCTTTCACATATGATTTATATTTTCAAATTAAACTCTACAAATAAGTAATATTAATTTTTTTTTAAAGTATTTAAAATTTATATTTCATGTATCATAATATTAACAAAAAGTTACGATAAATTATTTTATTATATATTTGTAATATTTATTAATATCAGAATAATAATAACTTGGTATTGTGCTAATAATAATACGTGAAAATAGTGATAATTTGATAATTTACATTTGGGTTAATTGTAATTTTTATTATAATTAATTATAATTTAAGCTTATATATTTAATATATCATAATATTAATGAATTTGAGTTCATATATATTTCATATATTGCTTATATTAATTACTTAATAATTTATTTTTAACATTTTATTATAATTTATGTTTATATATTCCATATGTTATTATAGTAACGAATTTAAATATTATTTAAACACATATTTTCTACTTTACAACATCATGTCTAAGATAGAAATCTTTAAAAATATTTTTTTCACACCGCTTTCAAACTTCAATGATAAATTAGTCCTTCATGGAAGTCGTTCTCAACATACAATTCTAATACAACTGGGCATGGAAGATCAAGGGCTAATTCTCTATTGCTGTTGTGGTAGAAAAATTGCTTTTGAAAAATATAGTAAAAAAGTGTTGTAAAAAAATGTGTAGTTTATCGATTGTCTTCTCTATTGCGGTAAAAAATTATGGTGGAAAGTTAAAATGTTTATTTTACACATTATCTTAAAAAAAAGAAATAAATTAATTTAAATGATATTTGAAAATTTTAAACATCATTCAAATAATTAATATGAATCACATATTAAAACTCAAAATAAAATATAAAATAACTTGTTAAGTTTAATAATTTTGTATAGTGCGAAATAAATTATAAGCATTAGGGAAGATAAAAAGATAAAAAGGAAGTGTTATTGATAATTTTATTAAGTATTTCTATACTGCTATTTTTGCAAACACAATTTTTCTGTTTATGGTCTCGAGGATGACGATCATCTTATGGTTGTGGAGGAGAAGGGTAGTTTCAAAGGAGGACACAAACATTTCAATTCGAGATTGCCTTTCAAAGAAATGTTACTTGGGGCGTCGAGGGATCCCAAATTGTCTTTGCAAGACCAAGATAAATATGACTCACAGTTGATTGAAGGGGATGTGTCTACTAGGATAGAGGATGGGCTTCCTTCAATTCGATTCTCTGAAAGGGTTCATCAAATTCTTTACCAGAGTATGTCTCGACTAGTAGTGGTTAAGCTTTTGGGAAAGAAAATAGGCTTTTAGGCTCTCTCTAATAAAATTTATCACCTTTGGAAGCCATCAACTCCCGTGAAAATTATGGATTTGGAAAATGATTATTTTATGGTGAAATTCCAGGCGGAAGTTGATTATGTTCGAGCTCTCGGATAGCCTTTGGACAGTACTTAATGGTTCAACCCTGGTCGAAGTCTTTCTCTACTAGTCAACCGTATCTAATGAATGTGGTGGTCTGGATTTGTCTCACAGGTTTCCCGGATTTTTTTATCAGAAGAGCGGTCTTAATGAGTATTGGGGAAATGATTGTACATGTTATTAAACTAGATGATAATACCCGGAATGCGCAAAGGGGTCGATTTGTTCGGTTGGTGGTCCTTCTTGATATTAATAAGCCTTTGGTCTCAAAAATCAAAATCAGTGGCTGACTTTAATGCATGGAATATGAGTCTTTTCCTAGTATTTTCTTTTCTTATAGACAGTATGGGCGTTCGTGTGATTCATGTTCATTTGTTTCTGTTTAGCATGGTCAGAACGATGTTTTAACGGTACAAAAGGTGGATCATAAAAACCATGAAGTTTCCGTTATGGCTGAGAATGAATAAATTTCGAAATTGTTTAAACCGTGGATGGTTGTTGTGATTAAATGCTAAAAATACATATTTTATGTAATTTAATTGGTCAATTTATGAGAATACACTACTGATTTTTCCATGTTTATATTGAATTTTATATAGGGGTGTAATTTGGGGTCAAAAGAGAAAAAAGAGAAGCAATTGGGCTAGATTGAAGAAATGAGCAAAGAAGGCGAGCCAAAACAGAATTTTTCCAAGTTGTAATTAGCTGAAATTTTATTTTGACTTAGTGGGAGATTATGTAGGGATTTTGATATCATGGGAATAGTTTGTTTCCTTGATTTTCTATGGCTAGTGGCCTTTAATTTGACAAAATTGTTCAAAGCCACTAGTATAAATAGGGGGCTACTATGTTCATTTAAGTATCAAGTTTTTCATCAAGCTTTCATCTTTTGAATACAATCTTTCTTTCATTCTTGCAAATTTGTTTGCTGTTATTAGTTATTAATATTTTCCCATTTATTAATTTTCAGCCTTGGAAATATAACACTAGCAGCCAAACCTTGCGTCACCCACACCCACCCATCTACATTCCTTTTTCATTTATCCAACCCTCTCCAAATATGCCCAACTCCTAACATGCCCTAAACCTTAGTCAACTAAATCCATTTCAGCTTTAAGTCAGTGTTAGCTTCGTCAAGACCCGTGAATTACGAACCCGAGCAATTCAATTCCTAATTTTCAGTATTTATTACTTTTCCAAATTAAGAGTATGACTTCATCAACTCACAAATTCAAATCAACACTAAGTCAAAAAAGACGTCTTTTGAGTTAGTGTGGTTAGACGTATAATTGGAATTCCGAAAGGATCAATTGTCTAATCGATTTTCCGTGAACACATTGGCGTGCCAAATGGGGATTGTTGTTTGGTTTTGTCAAGGGAAGTAGTAACCGGATTTAAATGTCTCACGCGGTTAAGGGCATTGGTTCGAGCTAAGCTCTTCTAGAACGCAAAGCTGCCGGAGTTCTAAATCACAAACGTTTCGTAGGTTGTTTGATCGGCAATGGTTAGTTATTGGACGTTCCGTAACTAATTTACACAAGGAAGAGTTGGTGTCCGAGGCATCTTTGGTAGCTATAACTAGCTTATTGGAAAAGAGGAGTTCATCTAATTTCGAGGATTGGTTCAAAGACGAGAAAAAAACCCGGTGCTAAGTTTAATTGATATGTCTTCAGATTTACTTAACTCTTTTTATTATTTAATTGTTTCCAACTTTTACTTTTTACGTATTTTTTTCCTTGTTTATTTCAGCATCCTTGGTAGCTATAACCTGCTTATTGCAAAAGTGGCCGGAGCATTACAGAGTCCAAATGGCATTCATCTATACGCAAACGTTTTGAAGGGGCACGTGAAGTTGTTTTTTCTTGATCCTCTGGCACCACTGGAATTTGGAAAAATCCCGAGTACCCATCGAGACAACAATAATGGGTCATACCAGCTAATCGCTTGAGCATTTGGTCGATGAAGGGAAGTGGAAAATGGTCTTTCCGGGTAGTTGCATTCAATTTTCTGTAATCGATACAAACCCTTCATCCATTTTGGACTCGGGTAGGGACTAGCTCTCCTCACGAGTTTTTCACCACTGTCACGTCAGTTTTCTTGGGCACGACATGAACCGGGCTAACCCAATCACTGTCGGAGATCGGGTATATCATTCCAACATCCAACAGTTTTTGGATCTCCTTCTTTACTACCTCCATCATGGGTGGATTAAGGCACCTCTGAGCATCTCTTTTTGGTTTCGTGTTATCTTCGATGGAAATTCTGTGCATACAAGTGGATGGACTTAGCCCTTTTATGTCGGCTATTGTCCAACCAATAGCTTCCTTATAATCTATCAGAACTCGAACTAGACTTTCCTCCTCGTCTTTGGATAGTTTGTTTGACACTATCACCGGTAAGGTGTCTTTTTCTCCCAAAAAGAAGTACTTAAGGTGGTCCGGTAATTCTTTAAGCCCCAAGGTTGGTGGCTGTAAAACAGAGGGAAACATTTTAGTTTGGGAAGGTAATAGTTCAAATTGGTTACCTCAGTTCGTCAACGATGGTTGCGTCTCCAAGTGATTGACAATTTCTCGCAACGGATCTTCTATAATTGCTAATTCCTCGAGATGATTTAAAACATCCACGTCAATGCTTCTGTAAAGCACAGTTTCCAACTCATCAAAGTCATGGTACTCGAAATAAGATTGAGTTAAGCAATCTATACTATCGATATTAGAAATATTTAATAGTGAGTTAGGATGACCCATAGCTTCGTAGACATTGAATTTCACGATCTTGCCATCAAACTCCATTGTCAGTGTTCTGCTCCGAACGTCAATTTTTGCCCTTGCGGTACTTAGGAATGGCCTTCCAAGCAAAATGTCAGACAAATTAGTTGAGTTATCGTCCTTCATATTAATAATGTAGAAATCTACAGGGAAAACTAATTCGTTAACTTTAACAAGGACATCTTCAAGCAACCCTTCGGGATAGACGACTGACCTGTCCGCCAACTGGATTATTACTCCTGTCTCTTTTAAAGGACCCGTGTTAATCAACTTATAAATAGAGTAATGCATAATATTAATGAAATCCCCTAAATCACACATGGCTTTCTTAATGCCTACATTACCTATCTCACAGGAAATAACAAACATACCTTGGTCCTTGTATTTGGGCGGAACTTTCTTTTGTAGTACTGCGGAGACATTTTCTCCTACATTTACTATTTCGTTACCTATTAACCTCCTTTTGCTAATACACAATTCCTTGAGGAATTTTGCATAACGAGGGATTTGTTTGAAACCTGAAATAAATAGGGAAAAAATGCGTTAAAAAGTAAAAATTGGAAACAATTAAATAATAAAAAAAGTTAAGTAAATCTGAAGACAAATCAATTAAACTTAGCTCAGCTTTAGGCACTAGTTTTTTCTCGTCTTTAAACCGATCCTAGAAATTAGATGAACTCCTCTTTTCTAATAAGCTAGTTATAGCTACCAAGGATGCCTCGGACACAAACTCTTCCTTGTGTAAATTAGTTATGGAACGTCCAATAACTAACCCTTTCCGATCGAACAACCTACGAAATGTTCGTGATTTAAAACTCTGACAGCTTTGCGTTGTAGAAGAGCCTAACTCGAACCAATGCCCTCAATCGCGTAGGACATTTAAATCCGGTTACTACTTCCCTTGACGGATCCAAACAACAATCGCCACTTGGCACGCCAATGTGTTCACGAAAAACCGATTAGACAATCGATCCTTTCGGAATTCTAACTGTACATCTAACCACACTAACTCAAACAACGTCTTTTTTTACTTAGTGTTGATTTGACCTTGTGAGTTGACGAAGTCATACTCTTAATCCGAAAAAATAATAAATACTGAAAATAGAGAGTTAAATTGCTCGGGTTCGTAACTCATGGGTCTTTGATGGGGTTAACACTAACTTAAAGCTGAAAGGGGTTTAGTTGACTAAATTTTAGGGCATGTTGGAGTGGGGCATATCTAGAGAAAGTTGGATAAATGAAAAAGAAATGTAAGTGGATGGATATGGGTGACGCAACGTTTGGGTGCAGTATTTCCAAAGCTGGAAATTAATAAATGGAAAAAATATAAGGAATCGATGTCAACAAATAAATTTGCAAAAAGGAAAGAAAAGAATGAATTCAAAAGATAAAAGCTTGATGAAAAACTTGATTCTTAAATGAACATAGTAGCCCCCTATTTATACTAGTGGTTTTGAACAAATTTGCCAAATTAAAGGCCACTAGCCATAGAAAATCAAGGAAAAAAATATTCCCATGATATCAAAATCCCTACATAATCTCCCACTAAGTCAAAATAAAATTTCAGCTAATTACAACTTGAAAAAAAAATCTATTTTGGCTCACCTTCTTTGCTTCTTTCTTCAATCTAGCCCAATTGCTTCTTCTTTTTCTCTTTTGACCCCAAATTACACTCCTATATAAAATTCAATATAAACACAGAGAAAATTAGTGGTTTATTCTCATAAATTGACCAATTAAATTAAATAAAATATGTACTTTTTACAGTTAATTAGTTGTTGATCACCGGAATAGTAGATCCGGCAAGAAACAGACGGTAACTCGACAGGGAATTAACATGATCTCGATTCAACGTTCTGCAGGATTTACGGGATTTAAATCAGGGGGATAATAGGGAATCTAATCCCACTGTTTCAGCTAAATTGAACTTGTTAGTTGAGGAAGGATCACAGCTTAAACCTCAACTGGGTTATGCGTCTGCCTTGGGCCGGTCTTCTTGGGAGGGCATAAAGGAAATGGGTCCTGGTAATGGACAGATAGCTACGGGCTTTGATTTGGTTGGGCCTAGCTTTACAGCTGGGCATAGAATCTCAAACTTGGGCATGATTATTGGACCTTCCAACGTGGATTATGTGCCCACCGTTTCAAATGGAAGCCATGGGGCTTTAATTGCTAACACCGCTGCTTCTAATTCTAACAGCTCACTGCCCAAATCGATAGATTTTCTTGATGATCTCCCCGTTTCGCTGACCAAAAATCTACCCAGCAGAATTAATGTCATCTCAAAGCAAGGAAAATCCAATGTTTTTGTCGAAAAAATAGAAGTTACGACCCTAAATTCTGATTGCCACTCGGTCATAAAATTTGTTGAAATTAGAAACCCCAATAATTCCAAAGGTAATCAACCTATTAATATTTCTTCACGAACACAAGATGAAAGAAATGTTGGTTCAGATACATTGAAAATGGGAGATACTAAACGTCCAAGGAAAGACTCCCATATTCTTCAGGGTAAAAGGAAGTAAATTTAAGGTTAGGGCTAATTCTTGTGAATCGGTTGTTGAAGCGATGTCAAAGGTGGTTGAAAAAACTGGGTCTAACAGTCTAATTATGGATTCAAGTTATGGACAAGGGGCTTTGACGAATCTCAGTGAGGTGGCTACCCTAGATGTTTAAGGTGTGTTTGTTCAATTTATTATTTAATAATTTTATTGAATGATACCAAGTATTTTTGTTTGGAATTTTCAAGGGTGTGCGTCTCCTAAGTTTGCTTGTATTGTTAGAGAGTATTTTGTGGATTTTGAGATTGATGTTGCTGCTTTTCATAAAACAAAAGTTAGTGGTCCAAAAGCTAATGAAATCATTTCCAAGATTGGTTTGGATTGCTCCCATGGGATTGAGGCTCGAGGTTTCACCGGGGATTTATGGATTTGTTGGAAGAATAGTATCCATATCCAAATAATTCATAACGATTCTCAGTTTGTTCATTGCCGCTTAGGGAAGAAATTGAGCTCCACAAATATTCTAGTGCAGTTATTTATGGTTTTTCAGATAAACAGAAACGTAAAATATTGTGAGATCGGTTGGATCTTGTTTCCCGCTCCATTAAAGAGCCTTGGTTCTTAGTGGGAGACTTCAATTCACTGCTTTCTCCTAACGAAAAAAGAGGGGGTAGACCTATTACTTCTGGTTATAGGTTATTCCAGACTTTTATCCTTAACAATGGTTTGAGGGACCTTTGTTTCAAAGGCCTGCAATTTACTTGGAAACTAGGGGCTATTTTTGTAAGACTTGATCGAGCAATCGGGAATAGTGAATGGTGTCATTCTTTTCCTGATACAATTGTTCTTCATCTTCCTCGTCTCAAATCTGATCATAAGCCCATCCTGCTACCTTTTCACACTCTTAGTCACAGCTTTCGCACTAAACCTTTTCACTTTCTTGCTTCTTGGATTTCTCATCCGGATTTTGCACAATTTGTTTGAGATAATTGGATGAGTGGGTCGGAGTTATTTGGTGATCTTATCTCCCTCACCAATAATCTTAAAAGATGGAACTCTGAGGTCTATGGTCGCATATTTCAAAGAAAATGACCAATAGCTCATCGGTTAGGAAGGGTTCAAGCTGCTTTGGATAGAAGATGGTTTAGCTCTTTATTAGATCTTGAGACCGACCTAAGAATTGAATATGGGAAAATTCTTTATGAGGAAGAATTATTTTGGAGGCAGAAGTCGAGATTGGGATGGATTCAATTAGGGGATTGAAACACGAAGTTCTTCCATAATAAAGATATCACAAGGCAAAACTTTAATAAAATTTCTGTTGTGAAATTTGGCTATAGTTGGTGTTATGACATTGAGACTCTTCATGATGAGGTGATTCATTTTTTCTCTTCTTTCTACTCTTTGGATGACTCTTCTTGTACCCCGTTCCCTTTACATGGTTATTTTTTGAAACTTGATTCTAGAATATTGGATTCTTTATCTCTAAATATTATTGATGAGGAAGCTCATAATGCATTATTTAGTAATGGGTCCTTTGAAAGCCCCGAGTCCAGATGGTCTTCATGCTCTTTTTTTCAGAGTCAATGGAACACGATCGATTTGGATGTGTGTTATTGGGTTTGTGGTATTTTTTCAGGACAATCTCTTAATCGTTCTATTAACAAGATACCCTTGGTTTTCATTCTTAAAATTATGAGCCTTGAATCTCTCTTGCAATATCGTCCTATAAGCCTCTATAATGTCCTTATAGGATTGTAACCAAAATAATTGCGAACCGTTTCAAGCCTATTCTCCCTTCTCTTATCGCTCAAAATCAAGTTAGTTTTGTGGCAAGGAGGCGAATCACAGATAATATTATAATTGTTCAGAAGATTGTGCACTCAATATCTAGTAAAAAAGGCAAGAAGTCATGGATGGCCATCAAAGTGGATTTAGAGAAAGCGTATGACCGAATCTGTTGGGACTTTATTGAGGAAACTCTTTTGGATGTTGGTTTCCCTTTGACTTTAGTTAATGTCATCATGGAATATATCACGTCGATCTTTATGCAGATTGTGTGGAATGGAAGGCTTACTAATGAGTTTGTTCCTAAGAGAGGTATTAGGTAGGGTTGTCCATTGTCTCCTTACATGTTATTTGTATGGAGAGACTAGGTTAGTTAATCCACAGAAATGTTGAAGAGAATGTTTGGAAGCCTATTGTTCTGGGTAAGGACGGACCTCCCATCTCACTTCTTTTCTTTGCAGATGATCTCTTCTTGTTTGTTAAGCTGATGTTGATCAGGCGCATAAGATTAAGGATGCCTTAATTCTTTTGGGGCGACCTTAGATCATAGAGTTAATGGATAAAAAAATATGGTGTTCTTCTAAAAAAACTTGGAGGTTAATAACATTCATGCCATTTGTAAAATTCTCGAATTTCACCAATATGAAGATTTGGGAACTTATCTAAGAGTGCATTTGTTTCACAAGTGGGTCATCAAGGATACCTTTAATTTCATCGTTGGTAAGGTTAGGCAGAAGTTGGATAACTGGAATGCTATTATGCTTTCAAGGGCTCGACGAGTCACTTTAGCATGGATTGTTTTATTGTCTATTCCTAACTATTTTATGTAAACTGTAAAGATCCCTCATGATATTTGCGCAGAAATTGGAAAAATGTCTTTGGTTAGTTGGGGAGATTGCTGCCAACCCTTGTCAAATAGGGTCTTGGACTACGATGTCTTAAAGAATAGAAAAATTCTTCTATGCTTAAGTTGGGTCTTAATCTTCTTATGAACAATGAAGCGTTATGGATTAAAGTCCTCTGAGTAAAGTATAATATTACTAAGGTAATTCTTGAAGATATCTATTATAGTAAATGATCTTGTGTCTGGAAATCACTCTCAAAGATTTAGCCTTTGCTATGCCAAAGCCTACTCTAGTTTGTTGGTGATGGGAACCTTGTAAAATTTTGGACTGATAATTGGATAACGGATGTGGGCCCTCTTCTCAATTTTTTTTGTTCCCATCTCTTGTTGATGACTATATCACTTTGAATGAGGTTGTTTCTAGAGATGGAAATTGGAATTACGATTACTTACGTTGCTTTTTGGACAATGATATTATCTCTTATATTACCATAATCCCAACTTTGAACTTTCTGGTTAGTCAAGATGTATTGATATCGAAATGGTCTCCAAATGGTGTTTATACAGTCAAATCCGCTTACAATATGCTATTGGAAAATTACCTTAACCAATCCATCTCGAATTTGGTGGTTAAACTCTACTGCGGTAACGATACTATAGGAGAGGTCCCGCGGTAAAATAGCTTGACGCCAGAATGATAAAAAGCTTAATACATCTCATTCTTATTACTTTTTCATATTGAAAAAGTAATAAGAATGAAAAATGAAAAGGTCGTCTTATTCAAACCCCAATTATGAAATCTCCCTTGAATAACAAGTGGAAGCTTATTTGGACTTTGGATGGTCCTTAGCGGGTTCATTATTTCCTTTGCTTGGTACTCAAGGAACGACTATTGACTAATGTTGAACTTTGTAAAAAATGAATCTCGACGGATCCTTTTAGTACGATTTGTGGGAAAGCTAAGAAATATTGTATTCACATTTTAAGATATTGCTGCCTAGCACGAGAGGTTTGGAAACTTATTATTCCCTTTAGTCTCTAATCTCAATTTTTTTCTTCTTCTTTGTAGGATTGGGTGTTGGCAAACTTGAGGAATGTTTTTGGCCTAGAATATTAGGATGTGATGTGGTAATCTCTTTTTGGTATTATATGTTGGAAGCATTGGAATCAAAGGAATCTTAGGATTTTCTAAGGGATTCCTTCTGATGCTGCCAATATTATACAATCTGCATGGTGCTAGATGAGTTATATTAAGTCGAAGATTAGCAGACCTAGTGGTTCTATGAATAATCGACGTGGAAAATATAGGTGGATTCCACCACTTTCTGGTTCGATCAAAATAAATGTTGATGGTGCCTACAATCTATTTTTAGACCTTGTATCTTCGACAGTAGTGGCAAGAGATGAACATGGTAGGTGGTGTTAGGGGATTGGGAGAAAATTGGAAGATGTAGTGTTGAACAAGTTAAACTTTGGGCTATTTATGATGGCCTTCATCTTGCATGGGATTTTAATTGGAAGGAGGTTATTCTTGAGAATGACTGTGCTCAGGCTATTAAAGGTATTCATGGAGGCTTCAAAGGACAAGCGAATAGAGATTTGAAATTACTTATCCAAGAATTATGTATACGTGATTGGCAAGTTGTCATTAAGAAAATTCCAAAAGAAGCGAATTTTTCTTTGCATATCTTGGTAGGTCTAATGAAAGAGTTTCCGCTTGGGTTCCATGAGTTTCATGTTGCAACTACTAAAGTTGCTGATCAGATCCGATTAGATAATATTTCTATACTATCAAATTTTAATGTTGTCTTTGCTTGATTTTATTTGACTCTATTTTTTCTACAAAAACAGAAGCTAAAAGAAACAAAAAAGTAGAGCTGAAAAATAGGTGGGATCGTATCAGGCTTATTTCAAACTTGGATTTTTTTTCTTTCAGATCTATTACGGGCTCAAATTTTCTCAAGCTCGGGCCATTTCAGACTTTAAATTTGTTGGGCTCAGATCGAGCCGGACGGGCTTTGAAGGATTCAAATATTTTTGAAATCTGTAAGTTATAAATATTTTAATTTCGAATGTAGTAAGTCATTTTATTTTTATACGATGACAACACAATTCAAATTTGTCTTATAAAAAGCATAACTTATATATTTTAAATAAATTTATTGATAAGTGTTAAAAGTAACATGTTTTAATCTCATTCTTAAAATGATTTTGGGTGATTATCTGATGTTAATAGTGAATTTTATGCTCCTAATCCTTTAAATTCATGTTTTTATACTTAGGAGAGCATTCGAGAGCAAAAGGAGCAAAAAACGAGTGAAAATTGGAAAATCAGAGAAAGTTACAGGAGCCACACAAGCTGACCCGTTCCACATGACCTGGACACACAGTCGTATGAGCCACACGGCTTGTGTAAGGCTCTGAAAATAAGTCTAGTAGTTTCGGGTAAGTTTATCGGGTTTCGAGTGAAAATTGGGAATTAATCGAATTAATTAGCGAATTATATTCTTAATTAGTTAGCTTAATTTCATCTAAAAATCGATAAATAATATTCTGGAAAATAAAAATAATTTTAGAAAAATTAATTTTATGGTTTTAAATAATTTTTGGGTAAAAATAAATATTTTGGGTTAAATTGGAATTTAAAAATAATTTAAAATGGGGGGTTTAATTGAGTGATTTAAAATATTAATTAAATGAGACTAATTTGAAAAATAAGGGAAATGTGTAAGAGGTTTTATAGCAAATAAACTATATTTTTAGAATTTTGGAGGGAAAGAAGCAAATTGTAAAATAAGAGAAAAGGGGGAGTGGCCTAATGGCAGTTTCCCCAAATTTTGTAAATCAGGTCGGGGTTTTCAGTTTTAAAAACTCTACAACTATCTCACTTTTCACTCATTTTTCACCCGAATTGAGAGCTTTTTCTCTTTTTTTCATAAACCAAATATCAGAGAATAAATCTAAATCTTTTCTCTCCCAAAATTCTCTCTAAAATGTCTCGAAATAATTTTCAAAGTTTGGCAAAAAGTCATCCGAATTTCTTCAAGCATTTTGATTCAAACTTCTAAACCAATGATTTGAGTTCAATTGAAGGTAATCCTTATCTCTAAACATGTTTTTAAGTTTATTTTAATCATTATTTATTAATTAAAGTGATTATAATGGATTTTCAACTTTAATTTCTTCTTTCTTGAACTTGAGGATCAACAATGGTGACTCTTTAATTTTGCGTTGGAATCCAAATATTAATGGATGTCTAAGCTCAAAATAGGTCTAATAAGAGGTTTTTAATCTTAAACCAAAAGATCAAACACGTTTTATGGATAAATTTTGAGAAATTTGAATTTGATCAAGAACATGGATGATTTTTCTTGAAAATTATGAAACGGATAAAATGATGAAATTAACACTTAGAATACTTGTTATTGGACTAGGAATGAAGATTGGAAGTGGTTTGATGTGCTGAAAAGGGAGTTTAGTTGAGGAATTCAATATTTTGGGTTAGTTGAGCAACATTAGTAAGGTAGTTTAGAGCAATGATTTAGATTTGTATACTTTATCAAATTTTGTGTTTCTTGTTGCTATTGTTAGTTTGCAATGTATACTTTGTCTCTGTCCACATCAAGAGGAGGAATTTGCAAATCAGAATTGAAGCTTAAACTTGCTTATTTCAGCACATTTTTTGCTTAAAGAGCTAAGTGTGGAGGTGAGTGATATTAAGGGAAATTTGGTAAATTGGCTTGATTATGTGTTAAATTAAAGGTTTAATTGGTGTTATTAATGACTTAACTGCATATTGGATGGTTGGATTTGCAAAAATAAGTTTTATTTTATAAAAGAGCAAAATGACAATTTGTTTGATAAGTTGTGCATTATACTTTTAGCATGATTAAATTGTATGCAATAAATTGATATTTGGAGAATGAATTGCTGATTTATTTAACATTTGATAAATGTGTTCTAATTGGTACATGAATATTGTGAAAATGATATTTGTTATGCTTAATTTTATTGATGTTAAAATTGCTTAGCAACATGCTTTTACTTGAATTCTAACATCTTAAATTAAGTGATTAAGCAACAGATTTTATGCCTTTTATGTATGATTATATAGGGAACATTGCATGGTGGATCCGTTGGATATAGTTGGCATGCCATAGGATCTGTGAGTACTTACCATATTTGTGATATTGTGAGCATATATCTCTTGGTGGACTGATTTGTTTAGAGTAGAAAAGGGAGTATTGATCTTGAGTCTCCACTCATCGGGTTATTTATGGCACTATAAAGGGGCGCATGGCTTCGGCCCGCTCAATTCGAAAGACTGTATTTGATTTGTGGGAGTTTAGAGATCCGTTTATCTAATGTATGATCACACGTTTACTTATTGCCATGGATGTATTATGCCAATATAATTGATTGATTGTACCAATATAATTGAATGTTTATGTGTTAAAAGATGATTTTACGTGCCATGGAAAAATTGATTCTTAATTCTTGAAATAGCAAGTAATGTTATGGTGAAATGTTAACATGTTGTGACTGAAAATTTAATGCTTAATTTCTTTGATTTATGCATGATTGGGTGCAAATTACTTAATGTTTTTACTATCATTCACCGAGCTTTTTAAGCTCACACCCTCACATTTTGTGCAGAGAAATTTCAGGCGTAAGGAGTCGAGAAGCGAGTGTAAGGGTGATCCAAGAATAAGGCTCGGTACTAGCTTAAGAAATTCACTTTAGAGACTATATAGGGGTATTGTGATGCTTTTGGGACTAGTGTTATTTTACTTGTAATGGACATTGTACATTAAATTTTGGAATTTAATTTTGGTGATTTTATAATTACTTTAATACATGATTTTATGTCTAATTGATGTTTAATTTATGGTATATTGATGAGTGTTCGTACGATGGTTGATAACACGGTGTATGAAGCATATATTTTATACTAACAATGTTTAATTGAAGCTTACGATGGAAGGGATTGCTTGTGACTAAGGTATGTAGCTTGTGTGAATTAATTAATGTTTACTAAGCATGCAATTGGGTGTTAAATTTTGATTAATTTTTGCATATTTACTGTAAATAAATTAAATTGGAGATGTGTGGATGTTTATGGTAATTAATTATAGCTATTTCAAATTTAATGGGTAAATAAAATATGTAACATCAGGTAATTAAAAATAATTTTTGACAAAATAGGTGCAGTGGTCTACACACGGGCGTGTGGAAGGGGGACATGGTCGTGTGGGTTTTTGGGGGTTTGGTTTTTGGTTTTTGTAATCTAGTATTCTAATTTTCTTAATTTATAATTTAGTCTTAAAACTTGATTAGATTAATTGAAGCCTTTAATGATAGGGAAGCTTGGTAATATTTTAGGATTAGACTTGTAACTATTAATATTTGGTAGAAACACTCTTAATTTTTAATTTGGAAAATGTACTAAAAGTTATGATTTAGTCCCTAATAAGAAAACTTGAATTAGACATAGTAAATGAACTCGAATTAAGGTGAAACTTTTAGGGCTTTCATAATTTCACTAAAAGAATGTCGGTAACTATTTAGAAAAAAATTGGGATAGTTGATAAAATAACAAAAATACGCTTAAGTTTAAATACTTAGAAAAAAGTGTAAAAATGGTTCACAAAATTGCTTCCACATTAATAAATGATAATTAATTAGTCATAAATAAGGTGTTATAAGGTTGGGGTGTGCTTGAGTGGTCGTTAGCTAGAGAGTCGCTTTGGTGGCTAATGTAACGCTTCAAATTCGGGCTAGTCCGTCTCAGTCGGGTTTTGGGTGTCATAGTATACTGCACGACCATGTGGTAGGTCATGTCAATTTCGCGAATTTTCATCCTAAATTGTGGGAAATCACATTTTTTTAGGTTTTTCAAGTATTTTAAGATGTATATATGAAAAAAATAAGAAGAGAGGAGTGAGCCATCATGGAATATTCAAGAAAATAGCTCGAAGAACACCATTGAAGCCAAATCTGAAGCAGAGTTCCGTCAAGATTGAAGACTCCTATTTGATTTCTTTAGAGATTATCATGAGTTTCTTTGTTTCTTACGGTTATACTGTATCTTGAATGATTCTATTTTTAAGTAGAACTAATTTTGTAAAAACCTAGAGAGATGAACCCTATGATAAATTCCATCGTTTGATTTTTTTTATTTTAGGGAATAAATTCTTAGTTTCTTGTTCTCAATAATGTGTGCTTAATTCTTGGTTTAATATTTATAGATTATTGATCCATGTTTGATGTGCTTAAATCAGAGGAGAAATAGACCATAATTAAGAGTAGATCTTGCATAGTTGAGTGGAGTTACATGTAATCCTAGAAATAGGACTACATAAATCTACTGGATTAGAGCCACATCTAATAGGGGAATCTATAAAATTAGTTAATGTGGTAATAAGAGTTTTAATTAGAAAGAATTTTTAATTAATCAACCTGGAGTCAATTGTTCTTATTCTTGAAAGAAATATTAGTATAATTTAGGGATTTCTATGGATCAAGTTACTAAATACATAAATTGCGTAATTTAGATTGATAATAATAAATGAAATCTAGTTGAATTCTTTCTTAGGTATTGTCTCGCTCATTGGTTGTTAATAATTTATTTTCTTGATTTGTTCTTTACAGTGTTCATTATGTAATTTTAGTTTTTAATCAATCACTCTAACTACTCGGTTAAATAATAGAAAGACAGTAATTACTAATACTTTTAGTCTTTGTGGAACGTAATCTTTGCTCACCGTAGTTATACTATTAATTGATAGGTGCACTTGCATTAGTTAAATTTTTAATTGGTTTTGTGGACATCAAGTTTTTTGCGTCGTTGTTGGGGACTAAAATATTAGGAAAACTTTATTTTTATTAATTTATCCATTTTTTAATTTAATTTTTACATTCTAATTTTTCTTTTGTTTGATTCTTACAGGTTCTTTTAGTTTATGACTAGAGGTAACCCATTAGAACCAATAATTTTTTATAGTGAGATCGAAAAAACTGCTCGCAAAAATCATAGAGAGGTTAGAGAAGACAAGTTCAATAGGTTTTAATAGATGATCAAGAAAAAATGATATTACGTTAGAACCTCGGACTATGTATGACTATTCTAAGCTTACTCTGATTAGGGCTGAATCAAGAATTACTGCAAATAATTTTGAGATTAAGTTGAACACAATTCAGATGGTGCAGCAGTATGTTTAGATTGATGGTTTACAAGATGAACATTCGAAAGCTCATTTGGCTAATTTTGTAGTGATCTATGACACTTTCAAGATTAATGGTTTTACTGATGATGGCATACGCTTATGGTTATTCCCATATTCCTTGAGGAACAAGGCAAAACAATGGTTGAATTCATTGCTATGGGGTTTTATCACGATTTGGGCTCAAATGACTGAGAAGTTTTGTTAAAATCTTTTCCACCGGCTAAAACAACTAAGTTGAGGAATGAAATCTCTTCTTTTCTTCAGTTTGGTATTGAGATGCTTTAGGATACATGGGAGAGATTTAAGGATTTGTTGAGAATATGTCCTCATCATTGACTACCTTTGTGGCTCCAAGTTTAAACTTTTTACAATGGTTTGAATCCTTCGACTAAACAAATGATTGATATAACAGTTGGCGAAACATTGAATAACAAAACACCTAAAGCAGCTGTAACGCGTAGGTTTGTGCAAGTGTACACAGTCGTTATCAAGTAATAAGTAAGTATCGAGTTATCGTCTCCATAGGGGTTGTATTTGTGCTAAGTCACTTAATTTGTAAAATTATATTAACAATTTGGTAAATAAAAACACAATATAGTTGAGAAATGGAGATTAAAATATATTAAACTAAATGCAATGATCCCTAATGCAAATTATCCTAAGTATGCAACTATATGAATGAAATAGATTTTAGTAAAATTAAACACAATTTGCAACAATTATAACATAAATAAACTAGAACAATTACTTTAATTAAACTCAATTTATTATCAACATGCTTAATAACATTCGAAAAAACATTCCATGAGAACTCGATCTTTCATGAGTTTGGAAACCACATTAGGTCCTTCCGAAATCCTTTACTTAGTAAATACGCATTTTACTGATCCTTATTTACTAAGGGTTTCTTAGCATTCGTGTGAGGTAACAGGGACGTGTCAGGTTTGAAACAATTTAATCACACAAATCTAAAAACTATGCAGATAACAGAGCTTGGTTAGAGTTGTTATGCAACCTCTAATTTAATCGGGCCAGGATCTAAATTGAGCATGCACATTTCAATTATGTGTCCATTAGCTGTCATCTGGTCAGGACCACTGAGCTAATTCAGGTGCATTTCAATCACGTATGAACGAAATACAAACTTGGTTTTAATTGAAAACATGATCGATTGAGGCACAAACATTATAAGTATGAATCAAATAAATATTATTTAATCAAAGCAATCATCCTAGCTTAAATAAAATTAAGCTAACATTTTTGTAAATAAGAACAAAGAACACATATCAAACATCTTTATATTAAATTAAAAAAAAGGAATATTAAACCCAATCCAGAATGGCTGTCACCTAAGACTCCGACTGACGAGGCTCCTTCGTTCCTTTGCTTTACTCCTTTGCTGATGGCTCTCCAAGGTGGCTGACCAAGGGTTCTTTAAGAGGCTTAATTGCTAAAATCTCTATAAAGAGATGATGCTAGGCGTGGGAATGGAAAAGGCTAAGAGAATTTGGAGAAAAGAGAGAATGATGCTTGAGAGATGATGAATGAAGGAATGAGAGGGTCTTATTTATAGGTGAGGAGAGGGGGATAGTTTGCTAAAAATAGGAGTTTTTATCTTTTGAAGCATCTTCCATAGGTGGCCGGCCATAAATTGAGCAAGTTGAGCTGATTTTTCCTTAATTTTTGGTCAATTTGAGTGCCACAACAACTCAGGACTGAGACTCAGTCAAGTGCAAATCTTCAGGTAAATCTCTAATTTCTTCAACTCTTCAAGGACCTTGTGCAATTAAACCAAAAACTGGTTTATGGACAGCCATGTGCAGCTGAATTTTGGGGTTGACTTGGTCTCCAATGGACGGTTTTGTAATTCAACAAAGCTATTAGACCTGTCCAGAATAAATCAACAAGTTAGAGGACCAAATAATAAAATTTATCCAATTTAATTAATTAATTAAAAAACCCAAATTATTAATGAAATATTTTAAAATGAATTATTAAATATAATTTTATTTTATTATTTAATTTAATCATGTGTGACCCAATTTATGTCTTAAAAATATAATATATTCAAATTAATATAAAATAAGTCATTTATTGCATGAAAACTATATAATAAAGCATAAAATCATATTTTAATAATTTCTATGTCCTAATTTCATATTTTAACATAAATCATTAATTTATTAAACAATTACTTAGTTTTAACAATGGATGTAAATAAAAAAGGTGATAAATTACATAGGAAAAATTCTATATATTTTTCCGTTTATAGTAGCCCAAGAGCTTATTGAGGAGATGGCACTGAATAATTATTAGTGGCAAGTTACGAGAGTAAAACCTGCCAAGGCAGCCAGAGTTTTTGATATTGATGCAGTTTCTAGTTGGCAAGTTAGGTTGAAGCTCTTGGTAAAAAAAATGATGGTTTGAATTTTCTAAGTAGGTGAATCCGGTAATGCAATGTGATGCGACTAGAGCGAGGATGATTAATTTAGAATATTCACCCTTCAAGTTTAACATGGAGCATGAGCAAGTTGACTTTATAGGTAATAATTCTAGACCTCAAAATAACCCCTATAGCAATAGTTATAATCTAGGATGGAGGAATCACCCAAATTTTTCTTGGGGTGGTCAAGGAAATCAAATGTCAATACCCCCTCTGGGTTTTCAGCAAACTTATCAGTAAGAAAAGAAATCGAACCTTGAGGAGATGTTAGTTAAATTTATTTCGGTGTCCAAAACTAGATTTCAAAACACTGAGACAATTCTGAAAAATTAACAAACATCAACTTAGGGACTTGAAAAATTAGATTGGACAACTTGCTAAACTGGTTTCGGAGAGACAATAAAGTAGCTTACCTAGTAACACTGAGTCCAACCCAAAAGAGCACGTAAAAGCAGTTATGTTGAGGAGTGGGAAAGTGTTGTCTGAAACTGAAAATAAGTTGAAACAAGAAACCAATGAGAAAGATGGTGGGGTGGTAGAAAAGGAAAAAAAAATTTAAACATCGGTTATTAAAGAGTACAAAGCACCAATTTCATATCTGACAAAGTTGAAGAAAGTCCGCATGGACGAACAATTTGGTAAATTTCTTGAACTTTTTAAACAATTACATATTAACTTACCTTTTTTGAAGCTCTTTCACAGATGCCCAAATATGCAAAAGTTTTAGCTGTAAATGAATAAAATGAAGTTAGAAGAGCTATCTACTATGGCACTAAATAAGGAGTGTTCGACCATTCTCCAAAATAAACTGGTCATTAAGTTGAAAGATCCGTGAAGTTTTACTATCCTTTGTTTTATTGGTAGTTTAAACGTTGAAAAAGCATTGGCTGATTTGAATGCTAATATAAATTTAATGTCTTATAAAATGTTAAAGCAACTTAGTCTCGGGGAACCAAAACCTACTAGGATGAGTATTCAATTAGCTAACAGATCTATTAAGTATCCTAAGGGCATTGTTGAAGATGTACTTGTGAAAGTAGATAAATTCATATTCTCTGTTGATTTTATTAAACTTGACATGGATGAGGATATTGAGGTGCCTTCAATTTTAGATCAACCCTATTTAGTCACTACTAGAGCTACTATTAATGTAGGTAATAGTAAACTTGTGCTTAGGGTAGGTGATGATGAGATCATTTTTCAAATATTTGATGCCATGCGAGTTTCTAGTGAGCAAGATGATTCCTATTATTTTATCGATTGTATTGGTCATGCTATTCAAGATTCATTGTAGGAAATTATTCATAGGAACACATTGGAATCGTGTATTGTTCGATGTGAGGAGTTAGATGGAAATAACTTGCAGGAAATTAATCTGGATGCTAATGCGTCTCCATTGAGACAAAAAGATTTTGAGACCACTGAAGTAAATAAAAAATTAAAAGTAAAACCCTCTATTGAAGAACCTTCCAAACTGGAGTTGAAGCAATTATCGAATAACTTGGAATACGCATTCCTAGGAGACAATACTACACTACCAGTGATTATCACTTTAGATTTAAAACTGAATGAGAAAGATGAGTTATTGCAAGTCCTGAAGGAACATAAAAGAGCTATAGCCTGGAGAATTTCTAACATAAGAGGGACCAGTCCTTCTTTTCGCACCGATAAGATTTTAATGGAAGACGAGTATAAGACATGTGTTCAAGCTCAAAGGAGGTTAAATCCTAACATGAAGGAAGTTGTCAAAGTTGAGGTAATTAAACTTCTAGATCCTAGAGTTATTTACCCTGTAATAGCCCATTTTTAGTAGTGTTGAAAATAGTGGTTTCAGGACTACGATTCTGACAAGTGAGTCAATATTTTATTATTTATTTAATTTTTATAGAGTTATTATAAAGTCGTGTTAAAATATATTTAAGAAATTTTAATGTTTAGTTAGTTAATTAAATAAAAGGGATTAAATCGTAAAAGCTGCAAAAGTTAGTTTCTATTAATTAAATGTGCTAAATAGCTATTGAAAGGTGAGTTAATGGACTTATTTAGTAAATAAACCATGTAGATAGATAGTGGACAATTATGGACAATGTTTTGTTAATGATTAAGTTAAGTTTAAAATGGTAAATTAGTAATATAAAAATAGTAAACAAAATATGAATTAGCTATCATCTTTTCCAAAATTTCCTCCCACCACCAAAACACCATGGTTATGCATGCTTAAGGTTCAACCAAGCTCTTAAGTGTGCATGTAAGTGACATTTTAGTCCGTTTTAGTGATTTTTATGTTTTTGAGCTCGTATTAGCTTAATGTAGCTACATCGGGAGTTAATTCCTAAAACTGTTAAATGTTTTAGATTATGCCATTGATGATTTTTGGTGTTTGTGAAGTTTTATGGTAGATTATTCAGCTTGGTTGATAAATATGACTGTTTTGTTTAGTGGTTTTTAGTAATTTTAACGTTAAAGGATTAAATTGTTAAAAGAGTAAAACTTCTTGGATTTATTGTAAAATTTTGATAAATGTGGGCTGATTAGGGACTATATAGAAATTGGCTAGCTTTTATTTTTCTTAAATGTGGTTAATTCGTACGTTTCGGGATTATGTACTAAATTGCATAAAGAGTAAAACATTGGGGGTAATTTTGTAAATTTACAATAGAAGGATTTATTAGCTTAAGTTTAATTATTTGAGATATTTGAATAGATTAATTGAATGTAAACTATTATTTAGATCAATAAACAAATCAACCGGACATTAATCGTGGAAAGACGAAGTTAGTGGAATAGCTGTCGGCATTGTGTCTGTAACCATTTTTGTTCAGGTAAGTTCGTAATTTGGTTAAATTAATTAGTTTTTCTTTTGTGATTTAATAAGTATCTATGTATGTGGTGATTGGGTTCATTGGCTTGGAACACGAGTAAAACCATAGTTGAAAGACGCTATGGCATCATGATGGAAATGAATAAGACCATAGTTGAAAGACACTATGGCAACATGACGAAAATGAATAAGACCATAGTTGAAAGACACTATGGCATCATGTCAGAAATAAATAAGACTGTAGTTGAAAGAAACTATAACATCATTTCTGAAGTGAGTAAGACCGTGGCCAAAAGACGCTATGGCATCCTTTGAACAATTGTTTATTAGGTAATATGTATTGGATGATAAATGTGTTTTAAAATATGAACATGAGATGAATGTTTTGAATTTCATATGTTATTGATGAATGTTAAATGACATGGTGTGATTACAAGTGTTATATATATATGAACTCACTAACTTGTGAGATTTGTGGTGTGTATAGGAATTGAATGAATTCATGAACTTATTAATAAAAATTATGCATGATTTGTATAAATTGATTCTTATTTGGTAAGTTACGTTTAAGTTTTATTTGAACTTACTAAGCATTAATTGCTTATGTTAGTTGCATTCTTTTCTTGTAGATTATCGGAAAGCTCGGTCGGTTGGAAGTTTAAGTCGGAACACATACACTATTCATCCCTCATCTTGGTAAAAGTTTGGTCATTTTGATGTTGAGTTATAGATGGCATGTACTAGGAGGTTTTAAGTTCTTTTGTTATACTGATGATGTTTAAACTTGGTTTAAGCATACTTGTGTATAAATCTTGATTTTGGCTTGAATATGTCTATATATGTTTGTGACTTTAGATGTTTGGTTGGTACTTCTTGAAAGTGGTTGAATTATGGTAGAAATGAATATGAATGGGATGGATGAATTAGTATGTTTGGCGTGTGTCTTAGGTAAACACTTATGATATTTGTATGTGAGTTAGATTTGTGTATAAAATGTGGTGCCAATGTAGGCATATTGGTTAGACACTTAGGTTGAATATTTGGTATGTTTTAATCTTGTTTGAACGTGTTTTGAAGGTATGAGAATGATTGATTTTGGTTTTGCTTGGCACCTAAGAAATGGGTATTGATTTGGCTTGTTTTGAAAGTCAATTTAGGTGCACACGGTCGTGTGCCACACACAGTTGCTCCACATGGCCATGCGGCTTATTTAATTTTGGTCCAAGTTTGTCCCACATGGTCACAGTTTGTTACATGACCTGAAGATACAGCCATGTGACCTTATTTCAAATTGCATATGGTCTGTGACACGCCGTGTGACCCTATTTTCTAACTGTACACCGTTTGGCCACATAGCCACATGGCCGTGTGACCCCTATTTTTAATTTTTCTTACATTTTTCTGTTTTGTTTCAAATGAGTCCCTGATTGTTTCTAAATTGGTTTTTAGGTTTCGTAAACTCGACATAAGGATTGTAATCATACTTATGCTATGAATGATAATTGGTTTTTAATATTGGATATTTTAATTATTAATTGAAAGGTTTTATGTTGTCATTTGATTTGATATGTGTCGTAATACTCCGTAACCCTAATCTGATGATGGATATAGGTTAGGGTTGTTACATACCCTATATTTGATAGTACTTGGGTGAGTCCTGTGTAGGTTGTTCCTAAGAAAGGAGGCATGACTGTTGTGGCTAATGAGAAAAATGAGTTGATTCCAACAAAAACAGTAATGGGATAGAGAGTTTGTATTAACTACAGGAAGCTAAATGATGCTACAAGGAAAGACCATTTTTCCTTGTCGTTCGTGGATCAAATGTTGGAGAGGTTATTTGGCCATATGTACTACTTATTTCTGGATAGACTTTCTGGTTACTTTCAAATCCCGATAGCTCCCAATGATCAAGAAAAGATGACATTTACATGTCCATATGGTATGTTTTCTTATCAAATAATTTTTTTAGATTATGTAATGCCCCTGCCACTTTTCAGCATTGCATGCTAGCCATCTTTGATGAACTCATGGAAGACATTATGAAGATATTTATGGATGACTTCTCGGTATTCGGTAATTATTTTCATCTATGCCTCAAAAATTTAAAATGAGTGTTAATGAGATGTGAGGAAATGAACCTTGTGCTCAATTGGGAAAATGTCACTTCATGGTTTAGTAATAGATTGTTTGGGTCAAAAAAATTCTAGTAAAGCGATTGAGGTTGATAGAGCAAAAATTGAAACTAGAGAGAAATTACCTCCCCCTAATTCAATAAAGGCTATAAGAAGTTTCCAAGGACATGTTGGGTTCTATAGGAGATTTATTAAAGATTTTTCCAAAATAGTGAATCTTTTAACTAATTTACTAGAAAAAGATGTGTTGTTTAATTTTAGTCAGGAATATTTAGAGCCATTTAATATTCTTAAAGAAAAATTAATTAAGGCCCCGATTGTGGTTGCACCTGATTGGAGTTTACCCTTTGAACTAATGTGTAATGCGAGTGATTTTGCAGTAGGTGCAGTTCTTGGACAATGAAGAGATAAGCACTTTTAGTCGATCTATTATGCTAGCAAGAATCTGACAGACGCATAAGAGAATGACACCATTACAAAAAAAAAATTGGTAGCTGTGGTTTTTGCATTTGATAAATTTAGACCTTATTTAATATTGTCTAAAGTTATTGTGTATACTGACCATTCTACTCTTCGCTACCTTCTTACTAAACCAGATGCAAAACCTCGACTTATAAGGTGGATTTTATTCTTGTAGGAATTTGATTTGGAGATTAGAGACAAGAAAAGAGCTAAAAATCTTAGAACAAACCACCTCTCAAGGCTTGAGAATCCACATCTTCAGAAGCTTAATAAAGATGTGATAAGTGACTCATTTCCTGAAGAACCCTGTGCAAGAACTAACTTTGAAGTCCCTTGGTTTGCAAATATTACAAATTACTTGGCTGCTAACATTTTACCAAAACATTTATCTCATCATTAAAAGAAGCGATTCCTTGTTGATGCAAAAAACTATTTTTGGGAAGATCCTTTTCTTTTTCGTGTGTGTGTAGAGGAAGTGATTCGAAGGTGTATTCCGGTACCAGAAGGGAATAGAATATTGGAGCATTGTCACTTTGGATTGACGGGAGGACACTACATTGGGATTATAATTGCACATAAAGTCCTCGAATTAAGTTTTTATTGGCCCACATTGTTCAACTAACAGGTATGTTTCTTCATGTGATAAATGCCAAAGGACATATAATATTTATAAATGTGATGAAATGCCTCAAAATTACATGCTTTCTTATGAAATTTTTGACATTCGGGGTATTGATTTCATGAGACAGTTTCCTAGTTCTTATGGTAATAAATACATACTGGTAGCAGTGGATTACGTGTCGAAGTGGGTTGAAGCTCAAGCTTTACCAACTAATTGTGCTAGGGTGGTAGTTCGATGTCTTAATAAACTTTTCTCTCATTTCGGAGCACCTATAGCAATCATTAGCGATAGGGGTACACATGTTTGTAACACTCAATTTGATAAGATTCTTATGACATACGATGTACATCATAGAAAAGCTACCCCATATCACCCTTAAACTAGTGGTAAAGTTGAAATGTCAAACCGAGAATTGAAACGCATCCTAAAAAAGACCATAGAGACAAATAAAAAGGACAAGACATTAAAACTAGATGTTTTATGGGTTTATAGGACTGCGTATAAAACACCTATAGGAATATCTCCCTACAAACTTGTTTATGGGAAGGGTTGTCACTTACCACTACAACTCGAACACAAAACATGTTGGGCAATAAAATTTTTGAATTGTGATCCTAAACTTACAGGTGTAAAGAGAATGTTGTAACTGAATGAGTTAGATGAAGGGCTAGCAAATGCTTATGAAAGCTCGATAGTGTACAAATAATTGACAAAACGATGCTACAATGCTCGTTTAAAGCAACCCAAGCAATTCACAATTAGAGATCAAGTACTTCTATACAATTCGAGACTTAAACTATTTCCTGGAAAGCTAAAGTCAAGATGGTAGGGCCCATTTGTGGTAAAGACCTCTTTTCCATACGGCACAATAGAGGTAACACATTCTGAATAGGACACGTTCTAGGTAAATGGTCATTGACTCAAATCTTATCTTGGTGGTGATATTAATAATAAGAGAGAGGAGCTTTAGCTCTAAAATTTGAGTTAACTGTGTGACCCATACGCCCCTTAGCACAGGCGTGGGAGAAGCGAAAAATGAGCCCTACACGGCCTGAATGATAGCACACGACCTGGAGATAAGGCCATATTTTCTAGAAGGCCTAGACACATGGGCGTGCCTCAAGCCATGTGACACACGACTGTGTGACTACTAAAGTTAATTTTTTAATTTTTTTTCGTGATGTACACAGTCTAAGTGAGGTTACACGGCTGTGTGTCCCATATACCCATGCACACGGTCGTGGGAGAAGTTAAAAAAATCATCATACATGCCAAATAGACCATATAACCTGGTGACATGGCCGTGTGGGACACATGGCTTGGACACATAGGCGTTTCTTAGGCCATGTGCATACTGGAGGCTATTTTTTAAAAAAATTTTCAAATGACACATGACCTTGGAGGACCTACATTGGTTAGAGACACAGCCGTGTAGCCCAATATGGGACAATACACGATTGTGCCTCTTTTAAAATTAGAAACCCTAATTTTCTATCCGTATCCCCTTTCCCTTGCACGTTCTAGCCAAACCACCCCAAACTCGTCAACACTGTTGCACCCTTCCAGTTTGATCTGTCCACCTCGCCTTCGGTCCCCACCTCCCCTCGTCAATCTGTCTAGTTGCCATCACGTGCCTCTGCCCCTACTCACACCGTTGTTCCTCTCTCACAACCACGAAATTTAACGTTCTCCTTTCCCTCATTTACAATTTGCCGGCATTCACCCCGCACAGCCAATGCCACTAAAGCCACCATCATTCCCTTCCCATTATATCTCTCTCCCCCCGAGCCCACATCCTCTCTCTTTTTTATTTTATTTTTTCTTCTGATTTCAGCCTCCACCTTCCCTTGATCTCCCTTACTCCCCAAACACTTCCAACAGAGACGCCTCAACCCATCTGACCCTTCTCAGTCCCCTCATTCTCATTCTCTCATTGACCATGCCTTTGTCGATCACCGCGATTGTCGCCCCTATACATTGTTTGTCCCTTCCCTTTTATTATTATATTAATTATTTTTAGTAGTTTTGTTATTGTTAGAATTATTATCATTAGATTTAGTTATTATATTATTGTTATTAGCTTTAAAGATAGTATTATTCATACTACTATGCTTATTGTTATTCTGCATGCTTAGATTATTATAGTTTAGATTTTTTTATTTTTTGAATTAGTTAAGTTTTGTTTAGTGAATCGGTTCTTGTTGTGGGATGAATTGCACTTGGTTTATTGTGTTTGTATTTTTATTATTGCATCTGCTCTATTAACCTACTTTGATGCTGAGATAGTTGTTTTGTATTTGTTTTTTCAAGTACTTTATGACAAATACTAGAGGTAAGACCAAGGGTGCCATCCCCATCTCTAAACGGTGGAAGACGCCGGGTTCCACATTGTCCTGGACCCCTCTGAAAATTGCGAGTCATCCATGTCTCCAATTCTCTCCGGGTCTATATGAGGATCAATATCAACACTTAAATGAGCAACCCTTGGGTTTGGAACGTTGCATCTACTGGGAAGCATTATAAAGGTCCATCTAGCTAGTAGAGTTCAAGTTTTGATTGACATGACTTCATGGGACAGATTTTTCACCATCATGGAGCCTATGTACACAGAGCACACACTGGAGTTCTGTTTGACGTTCTTTCTATAGCTAGCGATTTCGTTGTGGGATAACCCACGCACTATATCTTTCAGAGTTAGGAGTATGATGCAGTACTTCAGCATCCCCGTCTTAAAAGCTGCCCTTAGACTTTATTTTGAGGATTTCATGCGCACGCTTGAGTTCTCGACATTGTCCAGGCACATCCATCACTTGGCTCTACTCTTTTGGTCCGAGATCGTTGAGATAGAGGCAAAGTACAACCTAAGCCAGTCAAAAGCGACTTGTCTACCTTCGACACTGCGCTATATTCATGTCATCTTGTCCCATACACTGACTAGTCGAAGGGAGAGTACGAGAGTTTTTGGCACGTTTAACACTTATTTCTTTTAGAGTACAGAGACGTGACACCCCATTGATGTCGCCTATTTCGCGGTCCTCTATTGTCACCACCAGTCTAATCAGATTATTAAGGGCCCTATCTGTATGAGTCCTTACGTGACTCAACTAACGTGGTATTTTGGACTGCTTAACACCCTAGAGCAGACTTCCTCATTCACCTTAGTTGGACAAATGATCCCGCATGGGTTATCTATTATGATTCATATAAGATGATCTAGTGTCACGGGCCACAGTTCAAAGCCTGTGACCATCGCACCAAATGCATCTAGTGGGGGTCTATTGCTTAGATGGGGATCATTTAGCCCACGAGAACTGGCCCGATTCAAAAAGATATTGGAGAAGCCTATCAGATTGAAGCCTGGTTGGCCCAATAATGAAGACATGGCAACTTAGGCTAATTTTAGTGACTAATCTTAGAAGATAGAGAGAATCATATCTTGTAAAGATTAGATTAGATTTGATATGGCAAATCTTGTAAATCCCTAAAATCAAGGGATATAGTGAATCTCGTCCGTCGATGTAAATGTATCTTGACCGTCGGTTTTGGGGGAGCTCAACTATAAATAGAGAGCCTCCCCCTTATTTGTACTCATCCATTGTAACTTGAATCCTTAAGAGTAATAGAATTCTTGAGCATTTACTCAAACACTTTGTGTGCATTCTTTCTTTGGCTTTCTGTTGTTCTTTTGTAGCTTCTTTTGGCACAATCGCTTCCGCTATACAAATTGGTGCATTGGAGGAGTTTTAAGGAATCCTCACTTTTGGGCGTAAAGGTTGACTTAGGTGAGTTTGGAGCAAACGGATTATCTAAGGTCGCACAGTTTACGAGACGAAAGGTCTAGCCCCGTGACAAGTGGTATCCGAGCAGGTTTTGAACCAAGTGTTATTCGAGTTGGTTCAAAGGCATTGTTGGGATGTCAAGAGAAGAGATTGAACAAAGGTGGGCAAGGAAGTCTTTGAGGGAGATGTTGTTGGCTGTTGAGGAACACGTGGGGAAACTTGAGGAGTCCATGGAGGATACAAAAGAGTCGGGCAATGTCCTTGGGGAAAGCATTGATGACTTGAGAGGGCAGTCTAGGGACTTTGTTACCGAGTGTTTCACTTCCCAAAGGGATAACGTGCAAGAGTTGCTAAATTCCCAAAGGAAGAAGCTGACAGAGAGGAACAATGCTCTCGAGGCCATGATGATGGCTTTGAAGGAGGAAACAATGGTCACGACGAGGGCTTTGAGCACAATAATAGAGGAGCTCGAGGGAGAGCTGGCCTTGTGCCGAGCAGCCGTGGGGAAAGGAGTGGTAAATGCAGCACTCAATAACGAATATGTCCCGAAGCTGAAAGAGTTCCTGGGGACAAGGTCTGCATGCGATGTGGACAATTTCTTGTGGAGGATAGAAAACTACTTCCGTACCAAAGGCATCATGGACGATGCGGTTAAGGTAAATACTGCTTCAATGTTTCTTACTGACATTGTACTTTTATGGTGGCGAGGCAGGACCACAGATAAAAGGCAAGGGGAGATTGGGACGTGGCAAGAGTTCCAATACGAGTTGAAGGGACAGTTTTACCCAGAGTTTGCCGAGGAAAAAGCTCGGGCAAAGTTGCAAGGTATATCGCAACGGGGCACAGTGAGGGAGTATGTTCGAGAGTTCAAGGAACTCATGCTCCAAATTTCAGATGTGACCGATGAAGAAGCATTGCTTGCTTTTCAAAAGGGATTGAAGACGTGGGTTAGACAGGAGGTGGAACAAAGAGGTGTCCAAATGCTGTCGGAAGCCATGACGGTAGTCGAGTCCGTAATGAAGCTTGGTCTAGGGAAAGACAAGCTTGGGTCTTCCAAGTCTGATGGAAGGGGCGTATGTGAAATGGATCACAAGGAAGATAGTGTTGATGGCAATGGCAACGCTGATAATGGTGGTAATGGGAAACCACGAGTTGGGAAGAAGAAACCCAAGAGAAAATGGAGCAAGCTAAAATGCTTTCTCTGCGACGGTCCACACATGTTGAAGAAATGTCCGAGGAAATCTGCGCTTAAGGAGAAGCCGGTAGGTAAGGTCTTGGTACTTGGTTCGAGCGCAAGGGGTGTCGAAGCCAAGGAGACCAAAAGTGAGAAGAAGCCAGTGGAGTGCTTCTTGTGTCATGGTCCGCATAGGTTGCGGAAATGTCCGAGGAAGTCTGTCATCGAGGGGAATGATGGAGCAGACAAGGAGCCCAAGAAGCTTGGTTCGAGCAAGGGAAAAGCCGAAGCCAAGAGGGCAAAGAGGAGCAAAAAGAAGCGAGTAAAGTGCTTCTTGTGCTGTGGTCCGCATGAATTGCGGAACTGTCCAAAGCAAGCCGGAGTCAAAAGAAAGGCAACGTCTGAGCTTAGTGAGTCATCAGAGGGGCTTCCACCAAAGGAAGAGGTGAGTTTGTTATCGAACTTGGAAGAAAAAGTTGCGATGAAAACAATGAAGCTGGGACCAATGAGGCTCAAGTTGAGTGAAGCGTCGGAGTTGGCCGAGTCATCGACAATGCTTCCACCTATGAGAGAGGTGGGTGGTGCATCGAACTTCGAAGGAAAGGAAGTGATGCATGAGGGACAGTTGACCAGAATAAATACAGCGAGTAGGACGGCTCGAGTTAAGAAGCGATGTAAGCCGAGGCAAAAATCCTGAAGGAAGGGAAAGGCTAAGGCGTCGAGACGAGACCAAGGTGAATCAAGTCAGTGCCATTCAGAAATCGCAACAAGGGCGTTGCGAGAATGGGTGGGGGAGAATGTCACAGGCCGCAGTTCAAAGCCCGTGACCATCGTACCAAATGCATCTAGTGGGGGTCTATTGCTTAGATGGGGATCATTTGGCCCACGAGAACTGGCCCGATTCAAAGAGATATTGGAGAAGCCTATCAGATTGAAGCCTGGTTGGCCCAATGATGAAGACATGGCAACTTAGGCTAATTTTAGTAACTAATCTTAGAAGATAGAGAGAATCATATCTTGTAAAGATTAGATTAGATTTGATATGGCAAATCTTGTAAATCCCTAAAATCAAGAGATATAGTGAATCTCGTCCGTCGATGTAAATGTATCTTGACCGTCGATTTTGGGGGAGCTCAACTATAAATAGAGAGCCTCCCCCTCATTTGTACTCATCCATTGTAACTTGAATTCTTAAGAGTAATAGAATTCTTGAGCATTTACTCAAACACTTTGTGTGCATTCTTTCTTTGGCTTTCTGTTGTTCTTTTGTAGCTTCTTTTGGCACAATCGCTTCCGCTGTACAAATTGGTGCCTTGGAGGAGTTCTAAGGAATCCTCACTTTTGGGCGTAAAGGCTGACTTAGGCGAGTTTGGAGCAAATGGATCGCCTAAGGCTGCACGGTTTGCGAGACGAAAGGTCTAGCCCCGTGACACCAGGGCCAGCATGGAACGGGTTCCCACTGATACACATTTTTCCATCCGAATCCTCAGGATGAGCACAAAGAGCTCTAAGATGATGATCTTCCTCACCATGCAAACCTGACTCGACCCTCTCCTCCTTTGAGTCACTCCTCTGCTGCATAGTCGGTCACACTCAACAATATCTATCGCATATAGCAGTAACACCTTGATTTGATCGACCTCTTTGAGCAGCGATAGACAGAGTGGATGGACTGCCTCGAGCAGTTACATTTAGAGTACGTTGGGCAACAGTCAGCATGGATCGATAGCATTTAGGTGTATCTGCAACGGAAGTGCCAGCACTTCCATATTTTTCCACTCGATCATGCGCCTCGCTATTATGACTTACCACCTGCCATCAATCACTGAACTATTTTAGTTTTCTGTTTTCTATTTATGTTATTATTAGTTGTTTTTATTTTATTTGTGAGACTTCTTTGTTTTATTTTTTTATTTTGAACTTTTTATTTTATTATTTTATTGGTTGTTTTATTTTAATTTTATTATCTCATTATCTTATTTATTTTTGTCTATTTTCTTATTAGTTTGCTCAGAAAAATGTACTTCATTGGAATCGTCTATGATTTCAGTTTTCACTATTCTAGCGAAATAATTCAAATTTAGGGCAATTTCAATTCTATCCCTCCCTTGTGATATTATGCTTATTTTGTTATTATAATTATTTATACATTGAGGGCAACGTACATCTTAAGTGTGGGAGGTTGTTTATATGTTTATGCGATAAAATCCTTGAATTGTTGTTTGTGTTTAAACAATTTTCTCACACCTACCATTGAAGTTATTTTTTTTTAATTTGGAGTTTTATTGATTTTATTTTGGAATTAATTTGTGATTTTTTGTGCATTGTGTGATTTATACTTTAAGACAAGAGAGAATCAAGCATGATAAGTTGTTTTTCAGAAATTAATATTTTAGGTTGTCTCCCTAAATGAAGAATTATCTTGAAATTTTGAATTTTCAAGTTTGACGTCAAAATCATAATTTTTTTGTGAGCTTTTGAGTCTATAGAGTATTTTTTTTCTCGTGCTTATTTTATTTTTGGTTGTGGGTAAGTCAACTTGATTTATTATTTTAGAATTTGCTTCGGTTATACATGTCGAGACCACATTATTGATTTGATATACTGAAATGATAGAGGCACTTAGGATTTAACCCCTTTTAGCAGTAAAAAGCTTACTTATTGTATTAACCCTTAGTAAACCCCGTTGATCCTAACACATTTTTTTAACTCGTTTTTTATTAACCCGTAACCCATATCTATGTTGTAAACCCTTTTTATTGGTTCCCTTTTTATCGAGATTTGATTTGGTTAGTTGTCTGATTATGTTTCATCGTTTGCATTATTGAATTGTACTTTACTCTTAAGAAAACAATTGATTGAGCTTGAATCGTTAGTTTCATATTATGTTGATAAGCTCGTTTTCATTCTTTATTTCTTCTTGATGTAAATTCTTTTAATTTAGCAACTGATTCTTTTCTAGTTTGGTAACTTATCAATTCAGCTCTCGATTATAACCAAATTTTCTTGTAACAGCCCGGTTTAGACCCTAGTCGGAACAGCGGTTTTGGGACCACAAATTCTAGTCAGAAAAATATTTTAATATTATTTTTTGTGTTTACAGTATGTGAATTAATATGTGTGAAAATTTTATCGTTTGTGTGCTCAATTTGCAAAAAAAAAAGAGACTTAATCGCGTAAAATGCAAAAGTGACTTGCTAATTGTTAAAGTACTATATTGTTATGGCTATTATTATGTGGGGCCTTATATTGAAATTATACCATTGAAATTATGGATGGACACAAAAGCCTAAGGTTAGTGGATTTTAAATGAAATTATAAAGGTTAGTTTTGTAAATTAATTAATTATGATAGTATAATAAAACATAAAATAAAATAGCCATGCATTTTTAGTTCATCTTTGTCGAAATTGAAGAAAGAAAAGCTAGGGCTCATATGTTTTGATATTCGGCTACTTCCAAGCTTGATTAAAGGTCCGTTTTTATTCGATTTTTGATAATTTCTATGTTTTTGAGATCGTTGCTTTGTGTTTTATCAAGCCCATGCTTAAATTTTAGAATTTGATGATGAATTTGAGTTATGCCATTGTTGATTTTGTAAGCTTTGTGATGTTAAAAGATGAAATATGAAAGCTTGATGATAGATAAATATATTTTGTATTGGGATTTTTGATGAATTTGCTAATTATGGACTAAATTGTGAAACTGAGAAATTGAGAGGTTAAAATGTGAAATAAATGAAATATATGGGCTGCTAGGGACCTTAGAAAGATTCGGATAAGGCATGGTTTTGATTAATTTTGTGTATTTGGTGTATTTTTGTATTAAGGACTAAAATGTCAAAAATGTAAAATTTGGGGGCTAAAGTGTAAATGCCCTAATTATGTGTTTATGGATTAAATTAAATGTGATGTGTTATTAAATAGCCAAATTTGAATTTATTTAGATCAAGAAAAGAGGAAATCAGATTTGGATCGAAAAAAGTCAAAGGTTGTCGAATAGTCGTTCCGGTTCATTCATGTCCGTACGAGGTAAGTTCATAAATAAATAAATGTCGTTAAATTCGAATGTATATGTATTATAAATACCGAATTTTTATAAGCATGGGAGATTGTTTGCGAGTTCGATTCGATTGAATTACGACATTCGAAAGTTCGCATGAACCATAGGAATAGTTAGGATACATATGTCATGACATAGGATTCTGATACATGATTTCGTGTAAGACCACGTCTGGGACATTGGCATTGATTTGAGATTTACGTGTAAGAACATGTCTGGAACATTGGCAGCGTATATAATTTCGTGTAAGATCCTGTTTGGGACAGTGGCATCGTTATTTGATTACATGTAAGACCACGTCTAGGACGTTGGCATTGTACGAGCTTTTCAAGCTATCCGAGTATCCTTTTTGATTCCGAATGGTTCAACGGGCAAAGACATGGCAAGATCGAATGAGAGTTCGATTTAAATGATTATGATATGCATTCAGTTTATACAAACTTTGAAAGAAAATGTAAGTGTTGATGATTAAAGTGATCATGTGAGCTTTATGAGAAATGGGATTATATATATGTGTATGGAATTAATTAGATTTGGTTGTTTCAAATTGAATTATGAATGCTCTTGTGTTAATTTATTTGCTTATGGCTTTCTAAGCTTTTTAAGCTTACTTTGTGTGTTTATTCGTTGTTTTATAAATTTTGAAAGCTAGCTCGAGCTCGGGATCGTCGAGGAACATCATCTTACTACCGGTATCTGTTTTGGTATTTTGAAAGAAAACTTGTATTTATGACATATGACATGTATAGTCTAGCTTGTTATGGTTGGATTTGAATTGTGTATATATATAGCCATGCGAAAATGGCTTGATCATGATATTAATGCTTGTGTGTATTCGGTCATGACATAAGTTTAAGTTGGAAGTACATTTCATGATATATATATGCTTGTGGTGTTTGGTTTTATATTTCGGCTTAGTAATGAGGTAAAAGATGAATGCATCTTTGATATATGATATGTGAAATACAGATTAAGTGATGGTATGTCTTTATTTTTATTTGGCTATTTAGGTACGTTTGGTGAAGGCTAGTAATGAATATGTTTCATGATTGTTATGGGTTGATTGTTTTGGTATGGATCCAAATGGTGAAATTGGTATGACTTTTGTGGCTAACTCGTATAGCCAAATAGATAAAGAGGTGAATGGTTTGGTATATGTATTTTGAATTGATTATAGAGCATGCGAATTTGGTATGCTATGAATTGTTCTTTGTGTTCATAAATGTTTAATGTGGATATGGTGAGATGCGTGTGAGTCGGTTATTTGGTAATAATTGTTTATGTTTTTATATTTATGTCTTTTAAGTTGTGTGGATAGCTTGACTTAGATTAATAACCTAATGTGTATAATATGTGGATTGGTATATTCATTAAATAGTTAAAGGAATGGGTTTTGCTATGGTTTGATATTTGTGTTTAGAAATGGCTTTTGCTTTAAAGTGATATACACATGTTATAATAGCACATAAAGTATATTGGGTTGTGTTGTAAAGTTAACTAAAGTTTTATATGTGAAGGAATATTAGACCGTGATTTATGATTTGTCTTGTTTGAAATGTACATGTGTAAGAGCTTAATGGAAGAGGTGTTTAATAATGAGCCAATAAGATAGATGTATACAATTGAGTGTTGCGATGTATATGTTAGGTATATGACAATGTATTGTAATAAGTTTATTTATAACTTGATTATTTGAATACCATGATTATAGGTCTTAAGGTTCGACTATTAAATTTTATAAGACATTTGTAATATGATTTGATATATGTGGTTGGTTCGAATATGAGAATAAATAAATGATACTGATATGATTGAATTTCGAAGCATAGTTTGTTTATGTGATATTATTATTAAAGCTTGTTTGATTTTAAATTAGCTTTATGTTGTATTTATATATGAAATTTACTTGTATGATTATGTGAATGTTCGAAACTATGTTAGGTCCGGTAACGCCTCTTAACCCATTCCAGCGACGTATACAGGTTAGGGGTGTTACATTTTTGACATTTTCTATACCCTTAACCTAACCCCCATTAAAATATTGTAAAGACCTTTTGATTGGTGTGTCATCTCATTCTATAGTGGTGGAGATTTGATTTTCAAGCAAACATATAGTAATAACATTTCTCGTTTGACTATCGAGTGTATATTACTTGAACCTTAAACACTTTGAGTGATTGACTAAACCTTAGTGAGGATGTTAATGCTTGTTGAGTTTGAATTTGAAATAATTATTGAAATAGGGGAGACATCTATATTCTTAATGCCTTAAAAATTTCTCCTTAGACTGATTGTGATTTCTAGTGTCATTATAGTTTGAATTTTCGATGCATGATTATCTGTAAATTATCTTAAGACATTATAGGTGAAAACAATAATTTGAGGGAAGTTAGCTTGAATATGGGTTGAGAATTTTGCTTGAGGATAAGCAAATGTTTAAGTCTAGGGATATCTGATAAGTGCTAAAAGTAACATGTTTAATCCCATTATTAATGCGATTTTGGGTGATTATCTGATGTTAATAGTGAATTTTACGCTCCTAATCCTTTAAATTCATGTTTTTATATTTAGGAGAGCATTTAGGAGCAAAATGAGCGAAAAACGAGCAAAAACTAGAAAATCGAAGTAAGTTACAAGAGCCATATAGGCTAACCCATTCCACACAGCTTGGCCAAACGGTCGTGTGAGCCACACGGCTCTGTGGTAGGTCGTGTCGATTTCACGAATTTGCACACTAAATTGTAGGAAATTGCATTTTTTTTAGGTTTTTTAGGGCATTTTAAGACGTATATATAACAAAAATAAGAAGAGAAAAGTGAGTCGTCATAGAATATTCAAGAAAACAACTCGAAGAACATCTCGAAGAACATCATTGAAGCCAACTCTAAAGCCAACTCTGAAGCAGATTTCCATCAAGATTGAAGACTCCCATTTGATTTCTTTGGAGATTATCATGAGTTCCTTTTTTTCTTGATGTTATATTGTATATTGGATGTTTCTATTTTTTAGCATGAACTAATTTTCTAAATACCTAGGGAGATGAACCTTATGATAGATTCTGATGTTTTATTTTTTATTTTACAGAATAAATTCTTAGTTTCTTGTTCTCGATTATGTGTACTTAATTCTTGGTTTAATATTTATAGATTATTGATCCATATTTGATGTGCTTAAATCAAAGGAGGAATAAACCCTGTTTAAGAGTAGATCTTGCATAGTTGACTGGAGTTGCATGCAATCCTAGAAATAGGACAACATAAATCTATTGGATTAAAGTCAAATCTAATGGGGAAATTCATAAAATGAATTAATGCAATAATAAGAGTTTTAATTAGAAAGAAATTTCAATTAATCGTCCTAGAGTCAGTTGTTTTTATTCTTGAAAGAGATATTAGCATAATTTAGGGATTTCTACGGATCAAGTTACTAAGTACATAAATTGCGTAATTTAGATTGATAATGACAGATGAAATCTAGGTGCATTCTTTCCTGAGTATTGTTTCGCTTCTTGATTGCTAATCATTTATTTTCCTGATTTGTTTTTTGTTGTGTTCGTTAGTTAATTAATTTAGTTAATTTTAGTTTTTAATCAATCACTCCAATTATTCAGTTAAATAATAGAAAGACCGTAATTACTAATACTTTTAATCTTCATGGAAACAATATCTTTGCTCACCATAGCTATACTAATTGATAGGTGCACTTGCCTTACTCGAATTTTTAGTTGGTTTTGTGGACATCAGTTATTTTATATAAAATAATTAAAGTGCTTATTGTACATAAAATTTATTATTCTATGATATATGAATTAATAAAAATATTTTTTATTGTTCATTATTATATTATATTGATAATTGAATAACTTTTTATTTTATTAAATTTATAAACTTAATCTTATATTCTAAAATATTTATTCCGAAACTCAAATATATTATATTAAGTCCAAATCAAATAATATACTCATTATTACCCAAATTTAAAATAGAGTAATAATAGCTCAAATCTCAAGTTTAAAATAAAAAGAAATTAAACTTAATACCCAAATACAATTTGTAAAAATTAAAGCTAAATTCAAATTTTAATTTAATAAAAAATATTTTATTAAGATATTAATTTTTTAATAATATTCTATGCTTTGCAAGTTATTATTTTAATATGCCAAATTAGATGATTTATTGATGCTAATATCCTTGATCCTACAGCATAAAATAATAATAATAGAAAAAAACTAAAATGCTTGACTCACTATTCACCTAGTCAACGGTAACGCGAAAATATACGGTGTCATTTACTCTAGAAAACTATTTATTTGCGACTAGTCTATGGAGGAGGAGTTTCCACAAATGTTGTTTTCAGCTATTCACAAGCTTAGTTGGTTTACATTATTAATCCACCCATCCTTAGCTGGAATTGGCAGACTTCAAAATTGTAGCTTTTGACCACTTTTATCCTCAACTACCTTGAAGAATACAGTGGTATTCAATTTTCCCATTTATTCAGCTATATATAAGTTGTAGCCTTGTAGGCTTTTTCTACACACAACACTACAACCACAATGCTATTCTTAATTACTATCGTCTTCCTCATTCTTTCCATTTCACCTTCTATAACAAGTTCAGTTCCTTATATTCCTACTGACTACATACTTTTGAACTGTGGTGCTTCATCAAACACTACATCCTATGATGGCAGAAACTGGGTTGCCGATGATGACCACCTATATGCTAATACCTCTTCTTTTTCATCCACTGCATCCTATCAAGACCCCTCTGTCACTCAAGTTCCTTACATGACAGCTCGTTTCTTTCGTGGTGAATTCACTTATAAATTCCCCCTTTCACCAGGCCCTAAGTTCCTTCGTCTGTACTTTTATCCAAATCAATACCCTGGCCTTGATATTACCAGTTCCTTCTTTTCCGTTGCCGCTAATAATTACACTCTCTTGAGCAATTTCAGTGCCTATTTAGTTTCTGCCACTAGTCCTCCCCAAGCCTTTATTGTCAAAGAATTTGTCATCACTGTTGGAAAAGAGCAGATGATGGATGTCACCTTCGCCCCTTCACCGAATTCTTTCGCTTTTATCAATGGGATTGAAGTCGTTTCCATGCCTGCAAATCTCTACACAGGCCAGACATATGGCTCTCTCCGCTTAATAGACACTAATTACTTTTTCGAGCTTGAAAACTCCACTGCTCTTGACACTGCTTATCGGCTTAATGTTGGTGGAAGAGATGTTTTAGATGTGCACGATTCAGGAATGTTCCGGACATGGAACCAAGATATTGACTATATCTTTGGAGCAGCATCTGGAGTTACGTATTATGATCAGTCTGAGGCAACAATCAAATACACCGAGGCCACACCAGTGTATACGGCACCGGAAGCTGTGTACAAATCCTACCGTTCAATGGGGCCTAATCCATATATTAACTTCAATTACTATCTTACATGGCTTTTCACAGTTGATTCGGGGTTTTACTATCTCGTTAGGCTCCATTTTTGCGAAAACGATCTACAGAAAGTGAATCAGCGTGTATTCGACATATTTATTAATAATCATGCCGCTGAGATAGCCATGGATGTGATTGCTGTGAGTGAAGGTAATGGTATTCCAATCTACATAGACTATGTTGTGTGGGTGGCACAAAGTGAAAACGAACTATGGGTCGCACTACATCCAAATGCCGAATCTAAGCCAGAGTCTTATGATGCGGTTTTGAATGGTTTAGAGATTTTCAAGTTGAACAACTCGGATGGTAGCCTTGCCGCTCCGAACCCTCGACCAGAGACAAAGCCAATGCTTAAGCAAAAGCATTCAAAGGAGGGAAGATTTTTGAAAACGGGAAAGGTCGTCATTGGAGCTACACTAAGCAGCATAGTATCAATCCTGCTTATATTGTCCCTTGTTTTTTGGCAAAGGAAACTTTTTTTGTGCAGAACGGAATCCATAAACAGAAGAAAAGTTTCCCCCAATCAATGTAGGCACTTTTCAGTTGCCGATATACTCACTGCAACAAATAACTTTGACGATGCTCTCATTATAGGGCGCGGGGGCTTTGGCAACGTGTACAGGGGTCACATTCCGGGTATTCAATACGAGGTGGCAATTAAGCGACTCAATTCAAAGTCTCACCAGGGTGAAAATGAGTTTTGGGCAGAGATTGAGATGCTCTCTCAGCTTCGCTACATTAACCTTGTGTCGCTTATAGGTTATTGTAACGAAAAACAAGAGATGATTCTTGTTTATGATTATATGGTGAATGGAACCCTTCGTGATCACCTCTATAAAAACGATAATATTCCTCTCAAATGGAAGCAAAGGCTGCAAATCTGTATTGGTGCTGCTCGTGGATTAGAGTACCTTCATTCAGGTGCAGTCCAGAGAATCATTCACCGAGATGTGAAGACTACCAACATTTTGTTGGATGAGACATGGGTGGCTAAAGTCTCGGATTTCGGGTTATCGAAAATGGGTCCGGTTCTTATGGAAAATGTTCCAATCACAACTAAGGTGAAAGGTACTTTCGGATACATGGATCCGGAGTATTTTCGAAGGTTACATTTAACAGAGAAGTCCGATGTGTACTCGTTCGGGGTGGTGTTATTCGAAGTCTTGTGTGCTAGACCCGCAGTAGACACAAGTTTGGAAGATGAAGAAATAGGTTTAGCTGGTTGGGCTCTCAAGTGTGTAGAAAATGAAACAATAGAGCAAATCATTGACCCTTACTTGCATGGTAAAATTGCAGCAAAGTGTTTAAAAGTATTCGTTGAGATTGCGAAAAGCTGCCTACATGATGTGGGAGTTGAAAGGCCAAAAATGAGAGATGTGGTGGGAATGCTTGAGTTTTCACTGGAATTGCAAGAAGCTGCTGGAGCAAAACAGGCGGTAGAAGCTGGTGATACAATTAATCATGCCCGGACCATGGATGAACTTGTGTAATCTTTTTGGGTCAATTTGGGATCAAATCAATTCCATAAAATCACTAGCGTTAGCTTTCACATTCATGACGTAGTGTTATAATTTATTACAAATTGAGCTGGAGCTTAGGAGTGGTAAGGAAAATGTCTTGCGGGTAAGCTTAAAATGTCAAAGGTCTTCCTCTAAAGACAAATAAATCAAGCTTAATATGTCAAAGGTCTTCCTCTAAAGACAAATAAATCAACACATCTTCTGGAGCTCTGCGTAGGTAGTGATTGATTTCTACACGCTACCGACACCCAACATGGTCCCTTATCAACTATGCATGGAACATCACTGATCACAGGATTAATTTTTTAAGCATCGCTTTTAAAAAGTGTTGTTTGTGAATTTTTAGAAGTGTTTTTTTGAGAAAGTTTATTTTAATATTTTGATATTTAGTAGTTTTTTAAAAAGTACTTTCGAGAATTAAAATATTCATATTTTGAGTCGAAATCAGGATATTCATTTTTAGTGACTAATTTTTTTGTTGCGGGTGTTTTTGTTACATCCTAAAAATTAAGATAGTAAAATCAGGTAAAGGGCCAGATATTAAAATTGGATATCAAAAATAGGATTAGAGTGTTTAATAATAAAATATTAAAATAATTATCGGGTCTAAAATTAGGTGGTGAAAATTTGGATTAGGTGGTCGATTATTAAATAACTTAAAATGGATTTTAAAAATAAAATCGGGTTTGAAAATAATTGAGAAAAAATGTGTTTTAATTAAACTAATGACTGATTGGAAAAATAAGTGAAAACTGAGAGTTTTTAAAAGATAATTTTATCTTAATTTTAAAAATATGTTCATCTCCTTTCTTTCTTTAAAAGAACCCCAGGTCCCCTTCCCTTTCATTTTAGCTTCACATTCAAAATTTCTCAAATTCAAATATGATATTTTCTCTCAAAATTAACTTATCCTTAGTGATTTCCTAGCTATCCAAACACCTCAATACCTTCCAATTTAAAGAAAAATCATTAAATCCTCATCAAAATTTGTCATTATCCTTCTCACGTTCAACTTCAAATTAGCTCCAAAACTTATTGTTTTCTTTAAATTGAGGTAATTTCTTGACTTATTATGATTAGATCAAGGTTGTTGTTTTTCTAATTCCGAATTTAATTAAGTGTGTTGAGAGTTTTTAAGATTTAAAGCTTTTAATCAAATTTTGGTTCAACAATGGTGAAATCCGAAATAATGAGTAAACCTACTATTTTTATTGATTTTTAAACTATTTTGAACTAAATAGAAGGTATTTGAACTCAACTTGATACATCAATATCCAATTTTAATGAATTTCAAGTTTCCATTTTTTATGTGCTCATACAAGTTTGATTTTCCAGAAATTTTAAATTCATGAGATTAGGTAAAATTAAAGGTTTATATTTGTAATAATTGGTTAAATATGATGTTAAGAAGCTTAATGAAGGTTTAGGAACAAAAATCGAGTATGGAAACCTCATATTTCGACAAAACGAGTTGATTTTTTATATGAGAAAACTAAGCTTAGAGTGGTGATTTGTTGTTATTTGTTTGAGTTTAAGGCTGTTAATAGTGTGTTTGTAATGTATTTAATGTGTATGCAAAGTGTCGGACTCATCGAGAGCTTCAACGAGCAAGGCGAATGGGAAAGAAAAGCTTATTTGAGATTGTTGGGCGGAAGGTGTCGACTAGGTGAGTGATTGGAATTGTAGCTCTTAAGCATGATTCCTATGGTGGAACGGGGGCTTAGGTTGGTCTAAACACCTAATATAAGTTTGAGAGTAAGTAATTCTACTTGACTTATATCCTATTACATATGATGCTTGCATGTGAGGTTGTGAGGTTGTGAAAAATCATGTGAAATATTTAACCGAGTAATATGTGAATATGACAGTGTTTATTAAGTTAATTGCTAAATTTGTGCACACTATTCTATTTTAAAGTGATTATGCCTCTTTTGAGCAAATGTAAAAACACTTGAGAGTGCATAAAAAATTGTTGTGAAAGTGATTGCGAAAGTGTTTTTAATAAGTAAGAGTATGCATAAAACAATGAGTGATTGTGTGTATAAATAGATACAACGACATTGTGATCATGTGGAACCATTGGATACTATAGAATTGTAAGTACTCACCACTTTTGCTTATGATGAGGCAAAATGGCCCAAAGATAGCGATGGAGAGATAAGGGAATGTAGAGCATAAATCCATTCATCGAAGATATCGTGAAGTATTTGGAGAGTGTTAGCATTTGTGCTATACTTGTACGAAGATAGCGCAAGACTCTTTGAGTCATTTGGAGTGTTTGGAGATCTACTTATCCAATGCATTAGTGATTATATATATGTTTCCATGTCACATTATGCCAATATGTTATTGTGTTTGCCTTGTGATATATTTGATGTTATGCTGTAGTTGCATGATTTAGTATGTTTTCTTTCAACTATGTATTATATGCTTAATTGTGACAATTTCTTGTGCTCTCACTAAGTTTGGAAAAGCTCACACTCCCTTATATTTATTTTGCAGAAAAATAGCTAGTGTGAGGAGGGGAAAGTGTGCAAGTGGTGATCCAAAGCAAGGTAATCTTCTGAGTAGGTGAATTGGTTTGATTTGCAAATAATAGAGGCAATGTAGGACTCATATATGAAGGGAATTAGAATTTATTTTGTTTGGATTGTAATCAGACATTATGGACTATTTAATTGGTTTTAGGGACTTTGGATTGTTTTAGAATGTCACTTGAAATGCTTGAATGAGTATGCATGTTAATGTGTGGTATGTATAGTAAATTGGTATGCAAGATATTTGGATAATGTGTTAAATGCAGGTGAAATGACATGCTAGAAATTAAGTTAAATTTTAAATGATTTATTGATATGAAATGGACCTTTGATGCACTTAATAATGCATAGGAGGCAAAATTGGTATGCTGAGTAAATTGGTTGTGGACTTGTAAATGCATGGTAGTATAAAGAATCAGATGAAGTGTTAAATTGTGTTGTTATATGTTTTAATGACTATAAGCATGTTTTGTGTGTTATATGTATGTTATATAATATGTTTGATTAAGAAAATTTGGCATGTCTTGCGGTCATGGCAATTTAGTCCTGACTCTTATACTATGCAATCGAAGCCCTTAAAAATCATAAAATGTTTTGAAAATTTGCATGACCAATTTCTTAATTTTACTGTCAAATTTTATAAAAAGATATTATTCGAATATTTTACCAAAATTATGATTTAGTCCTTAACCTTTGTTTTTAAAATTAAATTAGTTTTTACTTATCGGTTCTAGTCTTTTCATCCAATTAATGTTTTAAATGGTATGCCATAGCATGTATGCATGTTTAAACTTGTTGTTTTATGAATGTTTCGTGTATTGTATGTAAAAAAATATTTTTACCCTTGAATGTTATTTTAATGATTTTCCTAAAAGAGCATATTTTAGGGCGTGCATGTTTAATATGATTTAATTATTGATAATTAAGCATGTACCCATATGGTGTGAATGGTGGCTTCTATGGTATGTTTTGGTGGTCAATAAGACGAGTCATGGAAGTGGCAAATGTGACGTTTCGAATTCGGGTTGAACCCTCCTGGTGGGATTGGGGTGCCACATCTAGTGGTATTAGAGTCAAGTTCGTAAAATATAGGTTTGCCAAGGTTTATTAACTCTCGGTTAAAATTTTTAAAAATTACGTTAATAACTAAGTTTTGAAATAAAACCGAGAATATTTAAACATTGGATGAAAATTGCCTTGTATGAATTGTTTGTTTTGGGGTAGGAATGGGAACACATTGTCTTTTTAAAATGTTTTTCTGTGTAGGATTGCCTTTGATCACTTGTCACTTCACACTAGAGGTGTCCATAAGCCAGGTCGAGCCCAACCAAAATTTTAGGCCCACTTTTGGGCCTAGGTTTGGCCCAGCACGAAAAATGGGCCTAAGATTTTGCCAAAGATTGACCTGGATAAAAATGCTAAAACCCAAACCCGACCGTATTAATTTTTTATATTATTTATTATATAATTTTAAAAAAATATAATAAATTAAAAATACTAAAATCATTAAAATAAATGTTTCCTAACAAATTGAAAATAGATATATATATTTAAGTAACACTAAGATAGATAAAATTTAACAAGCAAATGCCTCTAAAATAGTAACAAAATTAACAATAAAACAAAGAGTTATATAATATCCAAACAATAACAACAAAATAGTACCAACATAATAGTGAAATGGTAGCAAAATAGTGAAAAAAATAACAAGAAAATAAAAAAAAAGGAAAAAAAAGCAAGGAAAAGCAACAATTTTTTCTTTTTTGCATATTCAAGCTGGGCCAGGCTCAAGCCCATTTATTGTGCCTATATTTTACCCAAACCCTCCCATTTTCCCGGCCTAGCCCATGGAAGGGTTTATTTCTCACTCTATTTTATTTTTTATTTTATTGTTATAGTATATACGATATGCTTCCTAGATGAGGGCGGTTAAACATGGATGCCCCTAAGCCTCTTATGAGGCGAGCTATTATGAAAGTTCAAGTAGGGCCCCTAATGTAAGCAATGATCGGGGATTTATAGCCAATAGCCGAAGGAAACCCTACACCTGCGAATAGGTTGCCACTTGAGCGTCTCTGAGCTCTAGGTGGTAAGGAATTTCGAAGAGTGAAATGAGCTGATCCGACCATAGCTGAGTATTGGTTACAAAGTGTGGAGAGAATATTGAAGCAGATGTCCTACTCGAATGAGGAAAACTTAGGTTGCACCGTGTCTTTGCTTAATGGTGAAGTTCATAGATGGTGAAACACAATTAGGAAGGGTATTACAGTTGACCTACTGACTTGGGATTTCTTCTTAGAGGCATTCTAGAAGAAATATATGGGTGAGTACATGAAGGCTTGGAAGAAAGAGTTCATCGACTTGGTTCAAGGGAGTATGACCGTAGTGGAGTATGAGACCGAGTTCTTGAGACTTAGTCAGTAAGCTCTTAAGATTATTTCCACTAAGAATAAATGATGTAAGAGGTTTAGATTCGGGTTGAACAGAGATACCCGTGTGTATTTGATGGCACACAATATAGAGGTATTTGACGATATGGTAGAGAATGCCAAGGCTATGGAGGAGACACTAATCGAGCCATTGAGACCAGTAGTGAATGAGTTCAGTAAGAGGGGCTCTGATCAGTCTGGTGCTTTAGGGTGATCAAGAAAGAGGGGCCCTGATTTGCAAAGATCTGATAGGAGTGTTCAACAAGAGTTTCGATTGGGCCAGACTAGGCAGAAGAGCACTACTATGGTTGCTTCAAGAGGATCCTCTAAGTGGTCAGCATGTGAGCATTGCAGACGTAGGCATGCAGGTGAATGCTGGAAGTTTATGGGGGCATGTCTCTTCTCAAATAAGAGATTTTTCGAAGAGGGCTGATATTGAATAGACTCAGAGTTTTGCACCTACTATAGGTCGTGACTGAGGTCGTAGAGGTAATGGTAGACCGAGTGGGTAGAGGATCATTACTCATACTGTAGTTGTTCAGACAGAGTTTGGAGGACCAACTCATGTTTATGCAGTTAGGGAGTCACGAGATCTCGAGTCGACTGACGTGATTGCAGGTACTTTTACGTTGAAATCTATTTCCTTATTTTCACTGATTGATTTAGGTTCTACTCATTCATATATCGTGAGTGATTTGGCTAGTGAGTTAGAGATTTCGATAGAGACTATTAGGTTGGGTATAACGGTTACAAACTCTTTGGGCGAGAGTGTCATAGTGGACAAAGTGTACCGAAGGTGTCCACTGACTGTTCAAGGACATGTCTTCTCTATGGAATTGATGGAGCTTCCATTTCATGGGTTTGATTTTATTCTTGGCATGGATTGACTGACTGAGCACAAGGTTAAAGTGGACTTTAAGACTAAGTGAAATACTTGCGAGGCAGAGATGACCTAGAGATTGTCGTAGTTGGGGAGAGACCCGAATTTCTCTTTAACATGATTTTAGCAACTAAAACCAAGAAGATGATGGGTAAAGGTTGTAAGGAGTACTTAGCCTATATGCTAATTTTTGGAAGTAAGGAACTGAGAGTTCAAGATATCCACACCATGAAGGATTTTCCTAACATGTTTCTTGAGGATTTTTATGGTATTAAGGTTTTCTCAAGTACCGCACCGATGTCCATTGCACCCTATGGTATGACACTAGGGGAGCTTAAGGAGCTGAAGATTCAGTTGCAAGAGCTACTTGATCAAGGGTTCATCCAACTGAGTGCATTTCCTTAGGGAGCACTAATATTATTTGTGAAGAAGGAGGATGGTACCTTGAGGCTATGTATTGACTACTAACAACTAAACAAGTTAACCATAAAGAAGAAGTACACATTGACCTGGATTGATGACATGTTTGATCAGTTCAGAGGAGCAACAGTGTTCTTGAAATTGATTTAAGGTTCAGATATTATTAGCTCAAGGTGAAAGAGTCTAATATTCTGAAGACTGCGTTCAGGACCCAATATGCTCACTACGAGTTCTTAGTTATGCCGTTCGGGTTGACTAATGCACCTGCAATGTTCATAGATATAATGAACTGAGTCTTTCACTCGTATCTGAATTAGTTCATAGTTGTATTTATAGATGACATTCTCGTATATTCCCAAACCGAAGATGATCATGAGTACATGTACGAATTTTTCTCGTATATTTTGTGATGCTTTTTAGGTATATGGTGTCTTCTAATGGGATCTAAGTTGACCCAAAGAAGATTGAGGCTATTCTAGAGTGGAAACAATAGAAGAGCGTCACTGAGGTTCGGAGCTTCTTCAAGTTGGTTGGTTACTATCATAGATTCGTCGAAGGGTTCTATATCATGGTTGTACCCTTAACGAAGCTACTTCAGAAAAATGTGGTGTTTGAGTGAACAAATGAGAAACAGAGGAGTTTCGAAAGGCTTAAGCCATTTTTGATTAAGGCGTTAGTGTTGATTCAACCAGAGTCTGAAAAGGAGTATGTAGTCTACAATGATGCATCATATATGGGTCTTGGTTGTTTACTAATGCAATATGGTAAGGTGGTAGCTTATGCCTAGAGACAATTGAAATGACATAAGTGTAATTGTCCGACCCATGATTTTGAGTTAGTTGAAGTGGTTTTTGCGCTCAAGATTTGGTGACATTATCTGTATGGTGAGAGGTGTGTCATTTACACTGATCACAAGAGTATTAAGTATCTCCTCATGCAGGAGAAGTTGAACTTGAGACAAAGGCATTTGATTAAGCCATTGAAAGACTACGATTGTGTGATTGAGTATCATTCCGGCAAAGCGAATGTTGTTGCTGATGCCTTAAGCCAAAAATTGATAGTTGAGCTACGAGCGATGTTTGGACGTCTTAGTATGACAGGTGATGGTGGTTTATTGGTTGAAATTCAGGTAAAGCCGATTTTGTTGCTACAAATCAATGAGAGACAGTTGGTTGATGATAGTTTGGGGAAGAGGATTCAACAAGTTGAGGAAGGTAGTGGTGGAGACTTTGAGCTGAATTCTGATGGTATTTTGATTTTTTGAGGGAGAATTTGTGTGTCTATTGATATAGAGTTTAGGTATGAATTTTTATCAAAGTGCATAGTAACCCATATGCTATGTATCCTAGTAGTGATAAGATGTATCGAGATCTTTAAGAGTTGTATTGGTGGCCCGGATTGAAGCGGGATGTGATAGATTTTATAGTTAGATGTTTAGCTTGTCAGAGGGTGAAGGTGGAACATCAATATCCTTCAGGTTTGCTTCAGCCAATTAAGATTCTTGAGTGGAACAGGAAGAGAATCACGATGGACTTTGTTTTGGGCTTGCCTCTAACCCTAACAAAGAAGGATTCGATTTGGGTGATTGTCAATCGATTATCAAAGAGTGCATATTATCTAGTAGTGTGTACTAATTACTCAATGAAGACGATGGCAGACCTGTATATAGCTGAGATTTTCTGACTACATGGTGTGCCTATTTCTATTTGTTTTACAAAGATTTGGTTTTCACTTCGAGATTTTAGAGGAATCTTCAACAAGCTTTAGGTTTGAAGCTTAATTTTAGTATGACTTATCATCCTTAGATAGATGGCCAGTCAGAAAAGGGTGATTCAGATTCTTTAGGACATGTTGCGTAGCTATGTTATCGATTTTAATGGCAGTTGGGCGAGATATTTGTCTTTAGTAGAGTTCTACTACAATAACAACTTTTAGATGAGTATTTAGATGGCACCGTTTGTGGCTTTGTATGGTAAGAAGTGTAGAACTCCTTTATGTTGGGCAGAGTTGGATGAAAAACGGACAGTGTTGGGAAATGTGTTCATATTGTAGTAAACATGTAAATGTTTTCTATTTATTTGAATGATGAATAAGTAATTAAGTTAATTTCACATTTCACATTTCACATTTCACTATTATGTTTTTTGTATTTATGTATTTTATATTTTGCATGCATAGTGAAATTGTGACGAGCAAATATTAGCTCTTTGATTATCTAAAGTTCAAATTGAAGACAAGTGGCATTGTAAAGAACATTTACATTGCGAGAAAGATGACTTACTTCAGTAAAAAATCTAAATCTGTAGTCCTGTAAAAGAATCAAAGTGAGCATTTGATTCAAATACTGAGAAGGATTATTATGTCGTATACAATTCCAATTAGAGATATGGCTAGTCTTGGCTACTGGAGCAGTTGAGTCCATGAGTAGAGACATAGATGTATTCATTGGTAGAATGATGCTTTGGATTGTACCCAATATGAATTAATTTTGAATCCATTTGTGAATTAATTCACTTGTGACATTCATGGTGTGATTTACCTAAATCCTGAGTTAGCCGCTGACCATGCATATGCAACTCATGTGCTTTGATATAACTAGAGGCTTATGCTCTAAAGATGATCGAGCCCATAGCCGGTATGTTGGGTACATGACTTGTGTATGGGATGGTTTTACTAGTAATAGTGGAATTCATAACTCAATTAAAGATTTAATGATAGCCTCTCATTGGCATTGTATGGATTGATAAATATGAAACATGACCACGAGTTTCTAGTTCTCGAATGAGCAATTTATCACAGACATTTGTTGACAGTGATCATATTAATCATTAAGATACAATGGTGATAATGAGATAAAATAGGACTGTATTGAGTTAACTCAAAGGAATCAAGGATATCATATGAGGTAACACACATATGACGAGGTTATTGGACAAAACAATTAGATGAATTGCTTTCGTAAAAAGTATAAAATAAGGAGTTTTCAATCATGGTACTTCTTGTGGACTAACTCCATGATTAAGTAATTGTGAATTATTGGAACGATGCTTCTAGACACGATTACAATCAGTAGAGCCTAATTGTATATGTCTGATTAGTCCCTCTACTAGATCAACAAAAGCTCGATCAGACTGCATTTGAATCAGAAGAAAATTCTATGACTTTGGGAATAATTTAATTGAGTCAATTTATTCAATGTGGAATTAAATAGGTGGTCATAAGAATTATTCAACTAGAGAATTTGATTAAATAATTTTCTTAAAAAATTAATTTGGAAAATCTAAGTGATTTTTAAAAAAATTAATTTTAATAAAGTAAAATTAAATTAATCAAATCAATTAAAATTAATATGATATTTTGGAAATTAATTTTCAAGTTAGACAATTTGCTCAATGGGTAATTGAACTTGAAAATTGGACCCAGGAGCCCAAAACTGAGACTAAGACCCAAAAACTGGTTGAATTAGGCCCGGCATGTGAAATCAGACCGACGGTCCAATCAGTGGCTAGACCAGACCAGTCGGGTCGTCATTGATCCAGACCGGTAGCAGCCAAACTGACTCAGGGTGCTGTAAGGGTGTCGGACCTGCATCACTGAACACGAAGATGCCGGCGAGAGCGACAACAGTGTCCCGGTGGCTGCCAGCGGTTGTTCATTAGTGGTTGAGTAGTGGAAGAGTTACACTCCTACTATGACTCTACCAGAGAATTTAATATTTATCTAAATAGTATTTTATTAATTTAATATTAAAGTGATTATCTTAATATTAAATTTAATTTAATATTTATCTTGTAGATAAACATTCTATTATTTTAATAAGATTTAATATTAAATTTAATCTAATATTTATCTTGAAAAATATTATATTAATTTAATATTAAAGTGATTAAGTTTAATCATAGTTGAACTCTGTAAATTATCCCTATATAAAAAGAGTCTTGAGTCATTATTTACACACACTTGAATTCAAGATAAAGTTGTAGAAAGAAGATTCTTTGAAGAGATTATTCTAGAATATTTCTAGAGATGTTTTTCTAATTTACAACTTGACCTAAAATTTTAGAGAAATTGCAAAATTACCCCATCGGTAATTTTTGTGAATTTTTTTTATTTGAAGCGAGTCAACACTCGACAGATGCGAGCTTGAGGATAGTGGAGAAGACTACTCAGTTAAATTGCTCATCCTAGATGAATCGAAAAGGTACAATTTTGATTAAGTGTTTATTATTTTAGATATCACAACCAAGATCTTATTTTGGAAAAAATTTTAAAACTCTAGTTTTTCCCTAAATTTATTTTCTGTTATGCTTTCCAAACCCATTTTTTCCAACAGACTGTTGGGCTAGATCTGATTAGGGAGACTGAGGAGAAGGTGAAATTGATTTGTGAGAGATTAAAGGCTACTTCAGGTAGGCAGAAATCTTATATAGATTTTAAATGTCGTGATATCAAGTTTCAAGTCGGGGATCGAGTGTTTCTGAAGGTTTCACCTTGGAAAAAGGTTTTGGGATTTGGACGGAAAGGTAAGCATAATTTACGACTTATTGGACCTTGTAAAGTTATCGAGAGGATTGGGCTGGTGGCATATCAACTCAGGTTGCCGACCGAACCTGAGTGTATTCATGATGTATTCCATGTGTTGATGTTGCGAATGTATAGATTGAACCCATCCCATATTATGTCGGTTGAGGTGATCGAGGTTCGATTTGATCTCACATATGATGTGGAGCCAGTTGAGATCTTAGCTTGTAAGGTTAAGGTACTACATAATAAGAACGTACCATTGGTTAAGGTTTTATGGCGAATCCACAAAATTGAAGAGGCCATTTAGGAGGTCGAGGATGCGATGAGATGCCAATATCCTTATTTGTTCAGTTTAGGTAAATTTCAAGGACGAAATTCTTTTTAGAGTAGGAGAATTGTCATATTCTAAAAACTAGATTAGTAGAATTGGGTAAAGGACCAGATATTAGAACTAGGTACCAAAAATAAGATTAGATTGTTTAATAATAAAATATTAAAATAATTATTAAGTTTAAAATTAGATGGTGGAAATTAAGATTAGGTGGTCGATTATTAAATAACATGAAATAGATTTTAAAAATAAAATCAGGTTTGAAAATAATTGAGAAAAAAATGTGTTTTAATTAAACTAAGGACTAATTTGAAAAATAAGAGAAAACTAAGAGTTTTTAAAAGGCAACTTTCCCTTAATTTAAAAATCTGTTCATCTCCCTTGTTTCTTTAAAAGAACCCTACATCGCATTCCCTCTCATTTTAGCTTCACATTCAAAATTTCTCAAATTCAAATATGATATTTTCTCTCAAAATTAATTCGTCCTTAGTGATTTCTTAGCTATCCAAACACCTCAACACCTTTCAATTTTAAAGAAAAATCATTAAATCCTCATCAAATTTGTCATTACCTTCTCACATTCAACTTCAAATTAACTTCAAAACTTTTATTTTCTTTACATTGAGGTAATGTTTTGACTTATTATGATTAGATTAAGATTGTTTTTTTTTTCTAATTCAGAATTTAATTAAGTGTGTTGAAAGTTTTTAAGATTTAAAGCTTTTTAATCAAATTTTGGTTCAACAATGGTAAAATCTGAACTAATGAGTAAAGCTACTATTTTTTATTTATTTCTAACTTATTTCGAACTAAATAGAAGGTATTTGAACTCAACTTGATAGATCAATATCCAATTTTAATGAATTTTGAGTTTCCCCTTTTTGTGTGTTTAAACAATCTTAATCTTTTTGGAAATTTTAAATTCATGAGATTAGGTAAAATAAAAGGTTTATATTTGTAATAATAGGTTAAATAGGATGTTCAAAAACTTAATTAAGGTTTAGGAACAAAAATCGAGTGTGGAAACCTTATATTTCGAAAAAACGAGTTGATTTTCGGTATGAGAAAACTGAGCTTAGAGTGGTGACTTTGTTGTTGTTTGTTTGAGTTTAAGGCTGTTAATAATGTGTTTGTAATGTGTTTAATGTGTATGAAAAGTGTTAGACTCGTCGAGAGCTTCTACGACCAAGGCGAAAGGGGAAGAAAAGCTCGTTTAAAATGGTTGGGCTAATGGCATCGATAAGGTGAGTGGTTGCAATTGTAGCTCTTAGGCACGATTCCTAAGGTTGAATGAGGGCTTAGGTTGGTTTAAACACCTAACCTAAGTCCATGAGTAAGTAATTCAACTTGTACTATATCTTATTACTTATGATGCTTGTATGTGAGGTTGTGAAAAATCATTTGAAATATTTAAGGAGTAATATGTGAATATGACAGTGCTTGTTAAGTGAACTGCTAAATTTATGCACACTATTATGTTTTAAAGTGATTATGGCTCTTTTAAGCAAATGTAAAAGCACTTGAGTGCATAAAAAATGTTGTGAAAATGATTGCGAAAGTGTTTTTAATAAGTAAAAGTGGGTAAAAAGCAGTGAGTGATTGTGTGTATAAATAGATATATCGACATTGTGATCATGTGGAACCATTGGATATCATTGGCATGCTATAGGATTGTGAGTACTCACCACTTTTGCTTATGATGGGGAGAAATGGCTTGAAGATAGCAATGGAGAGGTAAGGGAATGTAAAGCATAGCTCCATTCACCGAAGATAGCGTGGAGTGTTATCATTCGTGCTATACTTATATGGAGATAGTGAAGGACTCCTTCAGTCATTTGCAGTGTTTGGAGATTCGCTTATCCAATGAATTACTGAATATATATATGTTTCCATGTCACATTATGCCAATATATCATTGTGTTTTCCTTATGATATATTTGATGTTATGCCGTAGTTGCATGATTTGGTATGTTTTCTTTCAACTATGGATTTTATGCTTAATTGTGGCAATTTCTTGTGCACTCACTGGGCTTGGAAAAGCTCACGCTCCCTTATATTTACTTTGCAGAAAAATAGCTTGCGTAATGAGGGGAAAATGTGCAAATGGTGATCCATAACAAGGCAATCTTTTAAGTAGGTGACTTGGTTTGATTTTGCAAATAATAGAGACAATGTGGGACTCATACATATAGGCAATGTGGTACTCATACATAGAGGGAATTAGACTTTATTTTGTTTGGATTGTAATCAGACATTATAGATTGTTTAATTGGTTTTTGGGACTTTGGATTGTTTTAGAATGTCACTTGAAATGCTTGAATGAGTATGCATGTTAATGGGTGGTATGTATGGTAATTTGGTATGCAAGATATTTGCATAATATGTGAAATGAATGTGAAATGACATGCTGGACATTGAGATAAATTTTAAATGATTTATTGGTATGAAATGAACCTTTGATACACTTAAAAATGCATGGGAGGCCAAACTGGTATGCTAAGTAAATTGGTTATGGATCGGTGCTAGTATAGAGAATCGGATGAAGTGTTAAACTGTGTTGTTGTATGTTTTAATGATTGTAAACATGTTTTGTGTGTTCTATGTATGCTATATAATATGTTAGATTAAGGAAATTTGGCATGTTTTGTAGTCATGACAATTTAGTCCTTACTATTATACTATGCAATCGAAGCCCTTAAAAATCATAAAAAGTTTTGAAAATTTGCATGACCAAGTTTTATAAGATTAATTTCATAATTTTACTGTCAAATTTTATAAAAAAAGATATTTTTCAGATATTTTACCAAAATTATGATTTAGTCCTTAACCTTCGTTTTCAAAATTAAATGAGTTTTACTTAGTGGTTCTAGTCTTTTCTTCCATTTAATGTTTTAAATGGTATACCATAGCATTTATGCATGTTTAAACTTGTTTTTTTTTATGAATGTTTCGTGTATCGTATGTAAAAAGACGTTTTTATCTTTGAATGTTATTTTAATGGTTTTGCTAGAAGAGCATGATTTTAGGGTTTGCGTGTTTAATTTCATTTATTTATTGATAATTAAGCGTGTACCCATATGGTGTGAATAGTGGCTTCTGTGGTTTGTTTTGGTGGTTAATAAGGAGAGTCATGTAAATGACTAATATAACGCTTCGAATTCGGGTTGGACCTTCCCCGCTGGGTTTGGGGTGCCACATTTTCCAAAGAGGTAAATAACTGGTCATGAAATGTCCTAGCCATTTAACTCTTCGGAGAGCATTTGCGGCAAATATATTAGTTACTGTTACTAGCAGTGGATATCCTAATTTCGACCCAAAAAATGAATATTTAATTTCTCAAATGTATTTTTTAAAATTAAAATATATTCATTTTAGATATTATGTTAGTAAATTAAAAAATATGTATTGAAATTATATTCAAATTCGTTAATATTATAATATTTTAATAAAAATATAAAAACAATTTATTTTAAATCATTACTAATATTTTGATATGTAAAATATGATGAAAGGCTCTGACCAATCCATCTAATATTAAAAAGTAAGTAAATAAGTCCTCTATTAAAAAAGGGCCAATCAAGACCCTATAATAAAATTGTTAATGGTGTTAACGAAAATTATACAAAATATTAATTACATTGATGACCACGAATAAAATATAATAAAATAATGATTATTTAATTTGATGTAGATTTTAGTTAATAAAAAAAAGACACGTCACAAATATTAATTTGCTATAGAAGCTGACATGTCACTTTTAAAAGAAATATTTTAATTTAATAATTATTTAATTAATTAACTAAAAACAAAATTTAAAAAAATCCGACTGAAGTGTTTCTTTGTTTTCAATGGAATAAACTTTTATTCACTTTTTTTGGTTAATTTTATTAAATATAATCAATCATATTTTATTTATTTGCCAAAGTAATTAGTAAATTGAAATAAATAAATGCAATTTAGTTTTTATAATAAATTAATAAGTGAATTTTTTAACTATTTTCTTATTATATCCTAAATATTATCATCAATATGATGTTAAATTTGTACTAACATACATGTAATTTTGGATGATTTCTATTACCACTGTTATTAATTTTATCAACTTGCTTCTTATAATTGAGAAAAGAACACTTACATGCACTTACTTAGCATCATATTTATTCGTTCGCAACACTATCAAACTCCTTCAATAAATTTATGCCTGCAACTTGTAACTTCACACCGCAAAGTTTATAAATTTACATTACATCCAGACTAAATCTCCTGAAAAGGAAGATGATACATAAATAAAAGTACAATAACAAAATGTGAAAACTATATGCCACTGGGCCTAGGAGCTTCAGCAGTACAGCACATTCTAAGCTTTCAAAACATGTGACAATGGCATGATCTGTATATGTTGCATATTTTCTAACCTGTTTTGCCATTCGAGAAAGAAGCAGAAGTGGGGTTGAGACCATCCCAAGCTTGAATCCATGTGACCATGGCGTCGGCCAGCTTGTCAAAGTAAGGGTCAATTTTGCCAAGCTTCTCCTTGACCTGCTTAGCCAGTTCAATGTAGCATTTTTGAACAGTGGTGCAGTCTTTTGGAAGAACAACTTGTTGGAAAAATGGGATGATATCTTCTTGCCAGTAGATGCCTTTGTACTCCTTCCTTAGGTTCACAAATGGGTTGCTTGCTTTGCTGTGGTAGATGTACGGTAGACCCGTTTTCACCCCCAATCCCAAATGATCACATATCACCTAATCATTGACCATCAACCAGGCAATGGACATTAATCTCTATAAACTTTTATGTAAAATCGTTATGCAAAATACAAAAAGTACACCAACGTACCTTAATGCACCAGCCAGCCCACATATCGTCGTAGCGTCCAATAGGCTGACCCTCACCCATGAGTCAAATATAATTTAAAAATCAGCATTTTTTAGAAAAGATATATATTTATTGAAAACTTTATATTTTTTTAAAAGGGTTAAATATAAAATTAGTACCTCAACTTGTCCACTCCTCCCAGATTTGTACTTATGATTTTTTTTGTCCCGAATTGGTACCCGAACTTTTTTTCCATCCACTATATTGGTACCTGACACTAACGACGTTAATTTTTTGTTGGCATGACAGCGTTGGCCAGTCGTATGCCGCCACGTGGCGTATTCTTATACCTCTTTTTTCTTTTTCTTTTTATTTTTTTATCTCTAATTTTCCCTCATTTTTCACCATCCAATCACCACCAAAATTTCTTCTTTCTTTCTTCTATCAAATTTTATACTTCATCTCTCTTCTTCTTCTTTATTCTGTCAAACTCCCCCCCCCCAAATTTCCCTCACTTTCTCACCACCCAACAAAATAATCCCCACTCCAAAACTATGAAACAAAAAAAAATCCCTACAATGCAAATCTCCATTCTTTTTCTTCTCACTCTTCCTCATTTCCGCCCTCTTTCTCTTCTTCCTTAAATTCACTTCCGTCCCCAAATCCCTCTTCTCATCATCCTCTTCAAAAACCACAGACCTTTCCATTCAATTCCCACATTGCGAAATTTGAATCTTAGGGGGAAAATTCTTCAATCGGGTGAAACAAAACAGGTGGCAATGATCCTTCAAAGTACCAAAATGTGAAGGTCTCATTTTAAGAATTCCATTCTAGAATCAGTGTTGTTCGATGAAGAGCAATAGCATACCCAAAAAAAATTTTAAAATTTCAATACTCGTCTAAAGACGAAAATGGAAAAGAAAGGATTTGGAGGGAAACCAACCTTCTAAGTTACTGACTACTTCATTATTTGTAGCCAATACTTATAACACTCCTAACCCGTATCCTTCATCAGAATAAGGTTACGGAGCATGACCAGAGTTTACATTTCAAAACAATCAAAAATTTTAATCATTTAATAACTCAACATCAATCATAGAAAAGTCAACCAATAACATACATATTGTCCCTTATACAAGCCCTTGAGGCCCTAAAAACACTAGAAACAAATCAGGACTAAATTGGAAATATATAGAAACTTCAGGGAAAAGATGAAAATTTTCAAAATGCAAGGGTAACGTCCGTGTGGTCAAGCCGTGTGGACATTTGAAGTAGGGATACACGGTCGTGTCCCAGCCCGTGTCCGTGCCCGTGTAACTCACTGACTTGGGTCACATGGCCAAGCCACACGCCCGTGTGCCAGGCCATGTAACAGTCTGACTTGTAACCCTTTGAAAGCTACAAGGGACACGCAGCCGTGTCGCATGGCCGCTTGTCACACACAGCTGAGACACACGCCTATGTCTCTACCCATGTGGACGAAAAATAGGCCACTCTCAAGCCATTTTTCTCACCCAAACATGCATCCACCTACCACCAATTTTCCACATATAATCAAGCACCCAAAATGCAACAAACCATACTATAACAAGCTATCCAATTAAAGTACATAAGTATACAACCTATGTGCCCAAAAGACACCTCAGTCACAACCATTAAACATGTATATCCATATACATAAATTGGCCAAAAGTTCAACTAACTTATAACTAAACTTATGTCATAACTTACCACTTTGTTCACATATCAAATTCACATTTAAATATACCAAATTTACCATTTAACAATTAGCATCAATAATCATATATGACTACATTTTTCATACCAATATGAACATATTCAACTTCCATCATAATACATAGTCCAGTTCATACGAACTTATCTGGCTAAATTGTAGAAATACTAAAGTTTAGGGGCATTTTGGTAATTTTCAATTTTTTCAATTTTTCACCCGATCTTGATCTAAAATAATAATTTCATTCAGTATATTAATTTAGACAATAAAAATTCATTTCATGCAATTTGGTCATCTTTGACACTTTTACAAAATTACCCCTAAAGTTTTACTTTTATTCAATTTAGTCACTGAGCCCAAAACATGCAAATTAACCATTTTTATCCAAAATTGAGAGTCGAATGTTCATGGTACCCAAAATATCCTATTCATACAACCATTTCACAAAAAATCCTTGTACTTTTACTATTTTAACAATTTAGTCCTTAATCGAAAAATTCATTAAAAATCACTTAACAAAATAGTTTTAATTATCAATCAACATTCCAAATTCATCGTCTAACATAAAAAATCACAAGATTCATCAATGGAAACATTCAAAACCTTTAACAGTTTCAAAATCGAAGGTACAGGCTAGCTGGACCTAGTTGCAACGATCTTAAAAACATAAAAATTATTAGAAATGGGGCTAAATTGGACTTACATGCACACAATGAAGTTTGGCCGAAGCTTTCAAGCCTTTAACAATGGCTTTCTCCTTTCTCAAATCTATGAAAGAAATGAATTAGAAAAGATGATACAAACTTTATTAATTTAATTTAATTTAATTATGAAATTACTATTTTACCATTGGTTAATAAATAAATAAAACACCAAAGTCATGTCAATATTTGTCCATCACATGAATATATGACATAATTACCATCAAAGGAATGTTTAATTTCACAATTGGTCCTTCAATTAAATTAAATTCTAACTAAATAAACTTATTTACAATTTAATCCTAAACTAATTAGGACAAAAAGAATAATTAATCCAAAAGCTAGTGGGTTCAATCATAACACCACCACTTGGAAACTTTGACTATGGTTTAATTTCCATTTAAGTCTCTTTTCCTTTATTCAATTAATCATTTAATCACTCAAATCAAATAGTGATGAAATTTTACATTTTTTACAATTTAGATCTTTTTAATTAATTAACCATTGAAATGTTAAAATTTTTCAACGAAACTTTAATAACACCTTAATGATACTTTGTAAATATTTATAAAAATATTTATGACTCGGTTTATAGAAACTAGGTCCCTATACCTTGTTTCTTAAAACCACTTGACCTTAAGGTCTTACCTCTTAAACTTAATAAATCACTTATATAATATAAATTATCAATTCAAAAACCTTTTTAAAATAATATTTGACTCGTAAATATTAGATAATAATATTTACAAACTTACTCGTCAGATTTGGTGGCCCCAAAACTACTGTTTCTAACACCACAAAAAAGCGAGCTATTACAGTACTAATGTCTTCTTCTTCTTCTTCTTCTCCTTCTTCTCCTTCTTCTTCTTCTTCTCCTTCTTTTTCTTCTTCTTCTTCTTCTTCTTCTTCTTCTTCTTCTTCTTCTTCTTCAGATTTACTTTATTTGAGTTCCAAGTTCAAAAGCTTACTTATTTATGGGTTAATGGATATGACAATAATATAGATATTGTTGGAAGGGATGGACTTCGGTGAGATGGAGATAAGCAAGATGAATAACTAAAAATGGTGAATCAAAAGGTGAAAGGGACCAAAATCAGATTTAAAAATGGAAAATAGGGTTGTTGGATTTTGAGATTAGTCGTTGGAATTTGGAAATTTATGAATTTTCCTACAAAGCCATGAATTTTCCGATTGAAGGAGTTAATAATCAGTTGTGCAAAGAAAATAAAAATGGAAGAAGAACGAAAAGAAAAAAGAAAAAAAGAGGTATAAAAGGACGCCACGTGGCGGCATGTGATTGCCCAACGCTGCCACGTTAGTAAAAAATTAACGCTATTAGTGTCAGGTGCCAATAGTGGACAAAAAAAAGTTCGAGTACCAGTTTGGGATAAAAAAAACTATAAGTACTAATCTGAGAGAAGTAGATAAGTTCAGGTACTAATATTATATTTAACGTTTTTTAGAGTCAAATGGTTGGTAGCTTTTTTAACCTTTTCGAATAAATAGATATTTTTTAAAAAATAACATGTGAAGAGTGGATGTAATTGTTGAAAATAATTTTTTTATTTAAATTTTTTTTGAAGAAAAAAATAAAATATTTCAATGTTTTTGTTAATTCATATTCTTTGTAAGATGCATTTATCTGTATTATTTTTTAATTTCATACTATTTTAATTATTTTTTTATTTTATTTTTTTACATGTATAAATATATCATTCTATTATTAATTTCAAATTATATGTTTTATTATTTTTACACATAAATGTACATACATTTGGTTAAATTAGTCTTATATGCAATTTTTTTATTTGGTCTTTTAGGTTTTTTTTTAATTTAGAGAAATAAGTTGTTTTTAAAGAGTGTGTAAAAGCGTGCGCTTTCCATTAATAGTCATTTTTTTAACATTGGCAACGGTGAATTTTTTGAAGGGCCGCAATGGTAATTTTATTTTTCCTATAAATACCAGATCATTTTTCATTCTTTTTATTCAAATCCAACTCTCTCAATTCTTTCTAAACTCTCAACTCTCTCAATTTTCTCAAGTTTGTTCTAAATTTCTCGATACGCTTGTTTAAAAATATTATAGATTTATTTGATTATTTCGTTTATTATTCATTTCGATTAAGTTTTTACAAATGATAACAATTTTTATTCGTTTTGGAGACAAGCACATTTTCAACTTTCAAGCGATAATGGTAAGACGAAATTTTAAATTTCGTTATTTTCAATTAAGTGAATTTTAAAGTATTTTATTTTTTAAAAAATTTTTAAAAAAAATTTATTGATATAAATAGACAGATGATTGTTTTTTTGGAAGAGTTTATACATAATTGTCAAAGGGCCCAATCACCGAAATTTGTGGTTACTTGCAAGACACAGGATTCTTGCATGCGTCTTGTATGCTTGGGGGTTGCAAACTCGATCCTACACTCATCAACACGTTGGTGGAAAGATGGAGGCTCGAGAAATACACTTTCTATCTTCCATGCGGCGAGTGTACAATCACACTCGAGGACGTAGCTTTACAACTTAGTTAACCGGTGGATGGGCCATTCGTCATGGGGTCAATAGTCATTCCCAATAAAGAGGACCTTTGTGAGTCATTTTTGAAGAAGGTGTCGAATAAGTTTTACGGTGGCCGGATAGATATGAAGTGGTTGAAAACCAATTTCAAAGAGTTTCCTACAGACACGCCTGACGTCGTCAAAGAACAATATGCTTGAGATTTCATCCTGAGGTTAATCAAGGGCATTCTAATACCTGATAAATCTTGAAATTTGGAACATATAAGGTGGCTACTACACCTAGTCGACTTCAAAGAAAGTAGACGAATAAGTCAGGGATTAGTTGTGTTGGTCAAATTGTACCGAGAGTTGTGTCAGACGATGGAACCGGATAAAATATCAATTGGTGGTTGTCTGCTCCTACTACAGTTGTAATACCCAATTTTGCCCCAGGCCGATATACTAATAGAATAAAACAAAAAAATAGCCCATTTACAAATAAAATAAATCCAAACCCAATTAGCCCAAATACAAAAAACCCTAGTGGCCCAATATGGCCCAAAAATTAACCATTTTTTCAGCAACAAAAAAGGAAGGAAAGCCCTAGCCGCCGCCCTAACTGCAGCCAAGTCCTCCTCCGCGCGTGCCGAGCCCCTACGCGCGTGTGCCTCCTCCACGGCCTCCGTACCTACGGAAAAAAAGGATCCAAATAGCAAGCAAACCGCAAAAATCACTAACAATAGTGAGGCAATAGCAAATAAGATAACAAAAAAATGGGATAACAGACGAGATTTTTGGGGATTCATTTTCTTTTATTTTGTATTTTCGGCTATAAAAAGAGCCGATTCATTCATTATACGGGGGAGGGGCTTCCTTTTTTTTACGAATATTTCAGAAAATAAAAAATGAAAAAACGTTTAAGGTGATTTTTTATTTTTTTGTTTTAGATCTATTTTATTTTTTTGTGTTTTTTCTCTGTGTATATAAACAAAAACGAAAAAGAAAAAGAAGGTACCTGGCAGATCCCTCGGCCGTCGTTGGGAGTCACTTCGGTCACCGAAATCAGGCTGAGAGAGGGCGCTGGGATCTTTCCCTTTGGCCCTCGGTTCATGAAGGCCCGGCCTTTATTTGATTTTTGAAGCAGGGTTAAAAAACCCATTTCTTCGGTGGCTACGACCACCGTCTGCGGTGGAGCCATGGTGGCCGACATGACGGGGCCGATGGCCGGAACCCCTAGGCCGAAAAGGGGATTCGGGAGAAAAAGGGGAGGTTTTTAATTTTTTTTAAAAGAGGATGGCAGCAAATGAGTTTTTTTTTAAAAAAAATTTGGTTTAAATAGGGATGCAAAACGGCGCTGTTTTGGGCTAGGGTTAATAGGCTTCAAAATAACGCCGTTTAACTCTGACCCGCGCATGACCCGACCCGTTCCAGGAGGATCCGCGTGTTTTTTGCGGAAGGGTAAATTGCGCTTTTAGCCCCTCCGCTTCTTAATGTTTTAGCAATCAGGTTTTTCTTACTTTTTAAATTTACCCCTTTAAATTATTTTCGATTTCAATTTAGCCTAACTGGGATGACGCCATTTTGGAGGGTGAGAGATTATTGCCCATTTAGTCCCTCCTCATTATCAACGCGTTCATTTTGGCCCCTTCTCTTTTATTCATTTGCGATTTGACCCCGAATTTTAGTTTTTGACTTCAATTTAGCCTTTTGTTTGCATTTTTGTTATTTTATTATTAAAACTAATATATTATTATTATTATTACTATTCATATTATTGTTATTATCATTATATCTCCATTTATATTTACTTATGTAAATTTTAAATATATGTGTCTTATTATATTATTATTATAATTATATATATATCTTTTCTTGTTAAAACTTTAGATTATTTGTTATTCCACTATTAATATTAATATTATTATTTACTTATTTATATCTTTTCTTTCATTTTAAACTTTGTTATATATAAATATACATACATAGATTTTTACTTTTATAATTTTATTTATTTTTGTATTGTTATTATTTTTTTATCTTTTATTTATTTATTTATTTATTTATGTGTTCATCATTATTTTTATGAAATGTTTTAGCCCTAGTTGTTTATTATTTCATGTATGATTGTTTTGTCCCTTTCATTTATTTATTTTCATTGATATTGCTCGTATTATTTTTACTCCATCATATTTATTGTTGTTTTGTTATGAGTATCCACAATGCAATTTGTTTTCTCATTTTTATTACGACATCGTGTTTCGTTTTAGTCGATATATCAAAATTTATTTTTCGTATTTTGAGATTTGAAAAATCGTACCCTAACTTACGGGGTTTCGTTTTTCTTGATAAATCCAAATACACAAATCATTTCAAACAAAGTTTTTAAATATTCTTGGGAATTAACAAAAGATCGTGTTCTAACTCACGGGACATGATCTTGTTCCTAAACCCGAGATAATCAAATATCTTTCAAAATGAATAAATTTTTGGCATTTATTCTCGTGTCGAGAATTTGAGACATTGTGTCCTAACTTACTGGATATAATTCTCTTTCTTGATTAATGTAAAATATGTCATTTTCCCGAAAATTTTTAACATTTCAATAAAGGATCGTATTTTAAATCTTTTTAAAGTTTTCAATCTTCGACACTAAGACATTAATTAATCAACTAGGTACCAATTTTGGGGTTACAAGGGTGCTAATCCTTCCTCATACGTAACCGACTCCCGAACCTGTTTTTCTGAATTTTGTGGACCAAAATCGTTGTTTTAATAAAATCAAATCGTTTATTAGAAATAACTACTTTTCGAGGTGATTCGATCACACCTCATCAAAAAAGATTGGTGGCGACTCTCGTTTTCGTTTTCTTTTTCAAAATCCAAGTCGACCCCGTTTGTCAAAAAATGGTGTCAACAACAGTCATTAGCCTAGTGGTGACTACCATTTTTACGTCCTCGGGTGAACAACCCATAATGTTTTCATTAGTGATAAGATAAAATAATTTCTTAATAAATATGTAGTTTATATAATAAATGTTGTTTATTTATTATAAGTTTAAATTAACATATCGCTTGTATAGATGAAATCATGGGCCGAGTTACGTGGGAATACTCGAGTAGTTCGAGGATATAGTAAAAAAGTTTGTGTCAGAGAATTTCAATAACCATTAGAGAATATGAAAGGTGGGACTGAATATAACGTCATCTTCTTGTTGTCAAGCAGGCGACGATAAGAGAGGGGAGCACCTGTTATTCCTTTGTTAACATCGGTCGCAACTTTGCATGTCTCCAATGGCGATTTCTCAAGGAAAGCTTTACATTCTGCAAGCTTTAGCTTGTTATGATTGAGCTCGTTGGGGTACAATGTTGCAAAGTAATATCCCTTTGAATCTACCGGTTTGCTTAAGATGGAGAAAGGTGCTGTTTGATAACCATTTTCATCAACAGCTAGACATGTTATCCTAGCAACACCTCCTGCACTCATATTGTTAAACATATTGTTGTGATAATATAAAAGAAATTTATAGATATATGCAACGTTTGTTAGTTAGGGATTATACCTTTAATTGGGATTGTTTTTGGGGCCTGATTTACATAGAATAAAGCCTTCAATAGCAATGGGGAGTGGCTTTTCCTTCACATGAAACATGGGTGTGTGAAATAGATGTGGTTTTGAACCATATCCATAATCACCAGAAGCAGAAGCAAAATCAACCATAAATGAGCATAGAATCAAAGATATGGGGAAGCAGAAAGTGGTGAGAGCCATTGACATGTGACCAAGGCAAAAAGAACAATCCTAAAGCTTAGGGGTGGGGTGAAGAGCTATTGCAATATTCCCACTTATATAAATACATGCATAGATCATTCCATAATCAATAAAAGAAAAGTTATTGATAACCAAATAATAAAATATATGCATAGATAATGAGCTGCTGGCACGATGGAAATTTTCATTTTTTTTAATAATAAACTTGGTATCAATTAATTCATTGAACTAACACCATAACATTGAAATAACTTTTTCTTAGTGATATTATTTAGGTTGATGGTAGTGGGTTTGGGGGATCAATTCATGATGAAAATTTCACAACCAGCATTATTAGGATTATATAAGGAAAAAAATGGAAATCTTATATCTAGAAATTTAAAACCCAACGGAAAATCCCATCTAAACTGGCAGCAAAAACAAGAGTCTCTCGCTCTCTCTGCCCGATGCTTTGCTTTAGCAGGGGGAAGTCCTGTACCAAAACTGTGGTCGTGATAACTCCAACAAGGCAGACACCAGAGGCGAAAGCTAAACACCGTCGAAGCTGAGTTCGACTGGTTTAAAAAAAGTATTTTTGACTTGAAAAATATATATTTTTAAAAAAGTTATGCTAAATAAACAATTTTTAACTAAAAGGGAGACTTTCCGTACTTTTACTCATAAACTAAAACTTTTAATTACTTTTTTATCTTTCATTTTTTCTCTCATTTTCTATTCACTTTAAATTACAAAAATATCCATATAAAAATTTTAATATTTATATTTGGTATATAAATATTATCTTTTTTGAAACTTTAATCCAAATACATGTAATATTTTAATTTTTTATGTTTTTTATTTATGTTAATATTTAATATGTGTTATATATTCAAATTATATTTTAAAATAAAATTATTAATTAAAAAACATTTCTTAAAATAATAGTTATATTTAAAATATTTAATACTTATATTAAAATATTTAAAATATAGTTTATATATTCTAATTAAATTTTATAAACAAATAATATTAATTACTTTAGAATATTTAAAATTTATATTTCATATATTAAAAAAATTAACAAGTTATAACAAATTATTTTTCTATATTCTTATTAAAATACCATAATATTAACTAATTCGAATATTATTTAAATGTTTATCTATTACTTTATAACGGTATGTCTAAAATGTGTATTTTATTTCTCAAAAGTGCTTTTTGAGAACAATACTAAATACTTAAATATTAAACCAAACTTTTCAAAAGTACTTCTCAAAATTACTTTTCTAAAACATTTTTCAAAAACACTCTCAAAAGCAATGCTAAATTAACCCTAAGAAGTCGGAGGAGTATTTTTGCATCTAGGTTTTATTGGTTTTTAGGGTAAAAGTAAAAGTTTTACATGATTTGGGTTTAATTTTAAGATGAATTCAAAGTTTTTATTCTAGACACCTTAAACTTAGGGTAAACTACCAAAATAATCACTTTTGTTTCATTCAAGTTACATTTTAGTCACTTATGTAACACCTCTTACCCGTATTCGTCGCCGGAATAGGGTGTGAGGCATTACCAGAACACATACACTTGTAAACGTATTTAACCGTATTATAAAATTTAATCCAAATTAAAACTTTCAAATTTTTAACAAGCTTTTATAATTCTTCACAATATATCCTCTAAATATTATATTCATAATAAATAGGGTCTGCGAGACCCGATTTATATTCATGCAATTCACAAGTCTTAACAATTCAATGCTTCATTTCCATTTCATTCAATTCATAATTTCTCATGTTCACAATTCAAATTAATTTCTCAATCCAATATACATTTCAATATCACAATAATTCTTTTAATTCAAATCATATCACTAGCAATAGAAATTTCCATTTACTTCTCATACAATTCAATATCATTAAGTTCAATACTAATACGTATTTACCATTTAACTCAACGTTTATCGATTATGCCATTCATTAACACATTTATGAAATTCTTAATTTTGCAATAAAAACATTGCTTTAGCTTTTAATTTAGCTAAAATCAGATCATCATCAATCTCATAGTAACTATTTGAAATAAAACATTACATCATTTCTAATTCAACATTTATCGATTATGATTGAATATATAACTGATTTATACACAAGTCATTCATACATTTTCCAATTTTTCTCCTCCTCCTCTCCATTCCATATCCTTAATGTATATAACACGCTTAAATAACATTAACTATATTTTCACTATTTACTTATAAGTAAATTCAAATATGTCTATCCGAGTCAGAGTCGCTAAATTATTTATATCTTGAGTTACAAAACTCCAAATTAAGCTCCGTTAATTTTATTTGAAACTAGACTGACATATCTTCTCACCATAAAATTTTCAGAATTTTTGGCTTAGCCAATAAGTACATTTTATTCTTTAAAGTCTCCCCTATTTTACTGCTAGACAGTTTCGACCCTTCTTCACTAAAAATTAATTATCTCCTCGTACGAGATTCGGATGATGTTTTCGTTTATTTCTCTTGAAAATAGACTCATTAAGAATTTTAAATATATAAACTTAAGTCCCTAATTATTTTTCTTCAATTTTTTTATGATTTTCCAAAGTCAGAACAGGGGAACTCGAAATCATTCTGACCTTGTCTCACAAAATTTATTATATATCATAATTTACAATTCTATTACTTACACCGTTTTTTCTATAAGAAACTAGACTCAATAATCATTAATTTCATATTTTATTCATTCTCTAATTCGATTCCCACAATTTTTGGTGATTTTTCAAAGTTAAACTATTGTTACTGTCCAAAACTGTTTTAGTGCAAAATGTTGATTTCCATTTTGCCCCAAATTTCACAGTCCATACAATTCAGTCCTTGCTCAATTAATCCCTCAATTAAGCTAATTTTTCTCAATTACTACTTTACCTAGACATTATAAGTTATTCATAATTATTGAAATTCAGAATTTCCTTATAAAACCCTAACTTGTTTTACTATTAGGTCCCAAACATTCACTTTCTATTTAATTCTTTCAATAAAATCAACATATAAACAATTTAAAGCTCTAATTCAATGCTAAATCATCATATACTTGCAGCACATATTCATAGCAACTTTCAACTTCTTTCATAGAATCAAAAACTAATGAATTCAACAAGTGGGCCTAGTTGTAAAAGTCACAAAAACACAAAAATTTCAAGAAATAATCAAGAATTGAGCTTACTTGCAGTAAAAATATGAAAAACCAGCTTAAGGAAACCCTTCTATGGTGTTTTTTCTGATGAGAATGCAGAAAAATAAAGAGAAATCTAGATAATTCCACTTGGATCCTAGCTTTATTAAGTAATTTTGCAATATTCCAATTTTGCCCTTAATTCTCCTTAATTTCTTGCTGATTTCATGCCTTTGCCGTCCAGCCCAAATAGGCATTGGGTCTATTTTCCTTTTAAGCCCTATTCCTTTTATCATTTAAGCTATTTAATCATTTCCCATAATTTTGCATTTGTTACAATTTAGTCCTTTTTATTCAATTAATTATCAGAACTTTAAAATTTCTTAACAAAACTTTAATACTAACTTTCTAACACTCCATAAATATTTTTAAAAATATTTATGGCTCGGTTTAAAATCTCCGAGGTCTCGATACCTCGTTTTTTCTAATTATTTTAATATTTATTTCTAGTGCACTATTCACTATTTCAAAAATTTTCTTAACTTCACATTTAACTTATACTCACTAAATTAATAATATTTTCTACTCATTTGTTGGATTTAGTGATCACGAATCACCGTTCCTACACCCCTGAAAATTCAGGCCATTCCATTTTTCCTTGTCGGATTTGTGGTCCCAAAACCACTGTTCCGACTAGACCCAAAATTGGGCTGTTACAACTTATGTTTGAAATGTTACATTTTAGTCACTTATGTTATCGCGTTGTAACATTTTAGTTACTGAGCCGTTAATTGTAGTTAACAGTGTAAAGATAAGCTGAAGTTGCACGTTAAATCATCATTTCAAACAAAAATTTTAAGTTAATTTATACAATCGATCTCCATATTTTTTCATTTTAAGTAATTTATTTTTTTTCTTTTATGTTTTTTTAACTTTTTTTTATTTTTTTATTTTCCATTCTCTTCTGTTTCTCCCTCTATTTTCCTCCCTTCTCCATTTCTTTTAATGTAGTTTTTCTATGTTTTTCATTTGTTAAAACTAGTCCCTATACTCTTTTTTTAACAATTTAAATTTTTTTCGAGTGAGGCGAGCTTGTAGACTATTTTTAACAAATGGAAAATATAGAAAAAAAATTACGATAAAAAATGAAAAAGGGAGGAAAGCAGAGGGAGAAGCAAAAAAGAAAGGAAGAAAAAGGAAAGTTAAAAGAACATAAAAGAAAAAAAAATAAATTGTTCAAAATGAGAAAAAATATAAAGATCAATTGTAGGATTTAACCTAAAATTTTTATTTGAAATGATAATTTAACGTGTCACGTTAGTTTACCATTATACTATTAACAGTAATTAATAACTTGGTGATTAAAATGTTATAATACGATAATGTAAATTACTAAAACATAACATTTCAAATATAAGTGACTAAAATATAACTTGAGACAAACAAATGTAATTATTTTAATAGTTTACCTTTAAACTTATAATTATTTTAGAAAGCATGTGCAGGATATGAAAGAGTTGAAAAAGTTGTAAAGATAAATTATTTGGGTTGAAAAATTGGAGATTTTGTCTGAAATGATGGGTTTGGCGGTGAGAATGGAAGAAGCAGTACAGTACAGTGGTTGAAGATGGGTTTCATTTAATTTTTTACTTATATATTTTTAAATATATATTTTAAGGGTAGGCAAGAATTTTTTTTACAATTTTTTTTATAAATTTTAAAATATTTTTTTTGTAATTTTTACTTTTTTTATTTTTTATAAATTTAATATTAAATGCGACAACAGCACAAGCAATAGTGAGGTGTCATGCCACGTCGAGCAAAAATGTTAACAATTAGTTGACCAACAGATTCTGCTAATTTTAGTTTTATTAAAAAAAAGTTGTAACTTTGTAGGTGAGAATGAGAAAAAAAAATTAAGGGATAAATTGAAAAACCCAAAAATGTTAAGGGTGAATTTTACAGTTATATCTTTATAATTATATCATATTTAAAGGATTAAACATAATTTTTCATAAAGGTCAAACTGTATTTACCATGAGTTAACTTGTAAGTTTATTATTTCTAAAAGGATTACTTTAAAAAATTTCATTTTTAGAGAGGCCTTTATTATTCTCCGCGTCGCCTTTGTAACAAAGTTAATATTTTTAAAGACTTTATTATTTTACAAATAAAATCTTTTTCTATTTGAAGTTAAAATACAAATGAAAAATATAACTTTCATATATTTTTTAAATAATAATTACTAATTTTGTTAAAATTTAACATTATTTAAAAATAAAATTAATTTATTTAATAGTAGAAGATGTTATTTAATTTTTGTTCACACATATGTTATCTGTTTGGAAACAAAATGTGTTGAACTTATGATTGAGATTAGAGATGCTCATAGGTCAGGTCGAGTTAGAATTTAGATCTAAACGTGATATTAATATATTCTATACTTGCCCAAGTTTGGTCCCGTCCAGAATATGGGCCTAAAAGTTTGTCCAAACCCGTTTATATTTTTAAAAGGCTAATCCAAGTCCATTTAGACCAGCCTATATGTTTTTTTATTATTATTTTTTAAATATTTATATTATATTATTTTAATATTTTATAATTTTATACATTTTTTGTTTATTGAAATTTTTTATATAGTCATCTTAAATTATTTTAGTATTTACATTAGAGTAGTATTATATATTTAGTATAAATTTATTTTTTTAGTATGTTCTAAATTACATGATATATATAAAAAAACATAATATAAAGTATTATAAACTTTAAAACGGGTCAAGCTCAAGTCTTGAATGTTTAAGTCTGAGCCTAATTCATATTTTAAATAAACCTATTTTTTTTTGCTCAAACCCATTTTTCGGGTCTAATATTTTTATCTAAACCCTTTAAAATTTCAGACAGGCCTTCGGACATGAACAAATAGCCCAACACATGAATAATTGAGATGTTAAGTCCCAACATTGGCTAAATGAGTTGAGCCCATCAATTTCGCCAAGGAAAGAAATGGCAGATTGCTTGCACAGTAACTCTAATAAATATAGTAATGGGTCCAATTTCTCTTTCCATGACATCCTTGAAAGGTAGTCCAATTGAAGGACTTCTAAAAGGTCCCAAACTCAGATCCTTGAAAACTGAAATTTCTCTGCAGCTGTTGGGATTTTTATGACTTCCATACATAAAACATATTTGTATTTCCCAATTTCTCTCACTTTGATTATTAACATGCTGTAATCCTAGTTAGAACAAAGGGAAATAGAGTCACAAAATTCAGAAATTCTTATTCACAGTCTACACTAGAGCCTGAAAACAGGAAAAATCAATCATTTTCTACCCTTGTTAGAACATATTTTTAGTTGTACAAAATACCCACCCCTTCCCTTTTGATTAGTCTATATATCTCTTTATGTACATACATCTGTTAGTCAGTAAGATGAAACTCTAATGTGTAGCCCATTTGGTGCTTCAACTCTTGGAAATTTCATCAATTTTTCTCCCCCAACTTCTTCCCATCTGCACTCACAAATAAAGGGATTTCATTCTCTTTCTTTTAATGGCTTTTAGAATGATTTAATGCTAAATGTTTAAATTACCTGTATCTAGTTACAAAATAGTGAAGGAAAGTAGAAATTTCTGCAATTCCAAGTTCCTTTCCTGGACATTGCCTGGTGCCTCCTCCAAATATCAAGAAATAATTTTGAGATTCCAAGCCCTTAACCTGTATTCATCAATCATTTTAAATTTCATGGAATTTAAAAAAAAAAAGAAAAGAAAAGAAAAAGAAATTGATGGAAAAATTAGGGGTCACTAACCATCCATCTCCATGGATTGAAGGCTAATGGATCTGGATATAGGAATGGATCATAGTTTATTTCTCTTGTATAAACATAAATTCTCCAGCCTTTAGGAATCACATATCCTGAAAGGAAGACGAGCCATTGGTGAAAATTCAATCATTTCACAAATTATAATAAAAAAAATTTAAGAGAATGAATCTTCCAGGGAATTGCCTAGCTGGATTGGTAGGTATGCCATTGTAAATCATGATAGGGTAAGGTCCACCGAAGGAAGATGATCTCACCTCCTTTACATCTTATTTTCCATTCTTTTTATTATTGTTATAAAAAACCTTGGGATTTAAAGTTAATAAAAACTTAAACAATGTAAGTGATTTAAGGGAAACTTTTTATTTATTTATGTTTTTGGGGTTTGAAAAGAGCAGCTAACTGCAAACTAAGCTTCTTGAGGCCATAAAATTGATGTTAGAAAAGTAAGAATCAAAAAGAAATATTTCAATACCACTTTTTGAATATTTTAATGTTGAGCTCACCATTTAGCTCCATATCTTGAGTAGTTTTCCTCAAAACTCCATTAACAATTGTAGCTAATCTTGATGTCTCAAAAATCACCTGCATAGCCCACCAAATCATTGTACCTTTTTCTTTGTAAAGTTTTCTTTTTTTGAATAAAAAAATTTGCAAAGTGCTTACTGCTCTTGTAAATCTCATTGACTTAAGATCATTCCATTCAATTGGTTCATCTGCCCTTTTTCTTTCTCTGATTCCCATATGTTCTTTCTGGAGGGAAAAATAACAGTGAATCAAAACCAGAGACAAAAAAAAAATGAAACAGTGATAGTAAAGAGGTCAAAGTTGGAAGGTAAATGTGAACATACTCTTAGCTCTTCAAGAACTGTTGGATGATCATGGAGATACTTGACAGCCATCATTGATGTAGTGGAAACAGTCTCATAACCAGAATACAAGATTGTGATTATTTGGTCAATGATCTCATCATCACTTAGTTTATGTCGATTATTGTCATCATTTCTCATCAAGTACCCAAGCATGTCCTTGTGGGATTCTTCACTATCTCTTCTCTTTTCTATCAATTGTCCCAATATTTTCAAAATGTTCTGTCTTGCCTGCAACATAAACATGCTACTTGCTTGAGACTGTAAAACATGGAACTGCAATGACAAGACAATGATATATGAGTTGCTTGTCAAATTACCTGAAATCCTCGACGATAATTGGTACCAGGGAGATCAATAGGAAGTGATAAGGTGCCTAAAACCAGTTTAAAGAACTCAGGCATGAATTGTTGAGCTACTGAACTGGATTCAGCACTGGCGATTTGCTTAAGTGATGATAAAAAAGCCATCTGTAAGGAAAGCAGATTAGAAACAGAGGAAAGCATGAAAAGCTTTGAATGCGATATTAACATATACAAATACAAAAAAAAGACCTCTTTGGTCCTGTCTTGGATGTTAATGACTTGGTTGTCCCAATTAGAGAGGAAAGCTCTCATGAATTCATCGATTTTGGGCAAAAGTTGTTGTCTGATCATAGTGGGGCTAATGAGGGCAAGGAGGGCTCCTCTCATTTGCTTATGGGTGGAGCCGTGGACGGCTGCAATATTGCATTTTCCCAAGATATCAAGCATGGACTGTGGGTATCCAGGAACAAGCCCCTTGGCTTCATTCATTAGTATATATCTGTTCAGCTCTGGATCCATGGAAACAACTGTAGGACATCCTAGAATATGGGATTTGAAGAAGCTGCCATACCTGCTTTTGTAATAAACGAAACAAATTATATTAAATTACCTGAATGATTTACTGTTTGGAAGCTACATTTACAAGAAAACCCTCTTGCAACTGTTTTTAAGTGACAACAACCATGAGATGGTGAAATAAAAACATCATTTACTTCCATAAAAGGAAAAAAGAGAAAGCAAAGAGGAAGCTATTTTATCAACCAGCTTTCAAATCGAGGACAGATAAGCAAGAAATAACAAAGATTTGGGGGTTTCAAATCACCTTGCTCTTTGGTTTTTCATGAAGTTAGGGCCTTGTTTGAGAAACTCAGTGGTTTCTCCAAAGACAGGCCAACCCATAGTACCAGGGGGCAGACCTTTCTTCCTGTATCTCATCTCGTTCCATCTCAAAACTGCAGTGCACATACACAGCACCATTACAAACACCCCAAAAATCACCATTAAAACACCCATTGTTTCTCCCAAGAAGCTCTCTAAATGGTTAAAGGGGCTTCTTCCTCCTAACTCTAAACGAGCTCATGGGTATATATATATATAAACGGCCCCTACCTCAATGGTCACAAGTCATTGAAAGATAAAAAGACATAGGCCAAACCATGCAGCTCTAGGAAGGGACCCTACCCTTAAAAGACCTCAAAAGTAATCAGCAGTCCAATAAAAATTATTATATATTCTTTTACTAAGCTAACCCCTCTTAATTAACTAATTATAGATTTGAATCTTAAAACTCTTTCACACTTAACTATGATTTTTTTTAAATAAATTGCAGATTAAGACACGATTCATTCTTCAAGATTTTGAGCATGAATGCTTGTTTGATAGTCAAGGTCAGAGATACCATCATCGATACAGTAACCATATAATTTCTTTAATTTCACAGGTCAAAATAAAAATCTAACAAATATTCAGCTTTGGTTTTATTTTTTTAATTTCTCATTCAGAATAAATCAAATCAACTTTCTGCTCCAATTTTAATATATATAATAAATTTTTTAATGATGAAGAAAGGGTTTTTATAAAGAAATGATTTGGATTTTTATAAAGAAATGATTTGGATATAAGTGGTATGAAAACTAGATAAATGAAAAAAGAAACATAGTTGGGAAGTGTTTGAAGAGGCACATGCAGACCACCCTATTGGACCTAAAATTAAGTTAAAATAAAAATTAAAAAAAAATAATAAAGCACACTTCCAAAGCCCAGTCCTTCACATGTCTGTCAATGAGATCTGCTCATGGAATTACAAAATAACAAAAGAAGATGCATAATACCATATAAAAATGATCACAAATTATGTGTCAAAATTTATGTTATTAACTCTAGAATATTTTAAATATGATACAACAGGTACATGGATTGTTCATCAAGTGAATAGGGGAGCTTTGATTTCATTTCCAACAGCAAGTTTATGGCACTGTATTTCCCAGAAAACTATATTATTGTGATGTTTATCTAATGGACTTTCAATTTGATATTCATTTCCAACTCCTCCTATTTTCAAGGTTTTTTTTTTCAACAAAGATGAAACTTGAAACCGATACAATTTTCGATGAGATCACATGAACAATTAGCAACTATTATTATTATTATTATTATAAGATTTTCGGAACAAGATAAATTAATATGGGTTCTACCTCGTATTTATCAGACAGTTTGCATGCACTTATCAATGTCAATCAACGATGTTACGACGACAAACGACGAGAATGAAGACGTTGCGACATGGTGATGTGTTTCCCACAAACACTGAGTTTTTTCTCATAATTAAATTTTGCTATCTTTTCCTACTCGAACTCTAATTACTTCAGAGATATTTTAGTCGTTTTAGCCCTTTAAACTTAACCATGGGTCTTAGATCCCTGTTTCAATAAGGCAATTAAAGATGTAGTACTATAGGGCTTTTCTTTTGGGGGTGACAAGCTGTAGTAGCAGATGAGTTTTCGTGGTGATTATAGAAAGAAATTGGTACCCATTTCGAGTTTACTCAATGAGAGTTAGGGCTTTGTTTTCGAGGTTTGAGTTTGTATGTTTAGTACATTTAAGTTTATTTTCTCCATAATGTACTCTCGTTTGTTTATTTAAGTAGTGAAAAGTCGAAGCCTCCTTTGCCCGTGATTTTTATCCTCTTCGAAGGAGTTTTACACGTAAAATTTGTGTTCGATCTTTTCTATTTCGTTATACGTGTCAATATCCAACAATTATTTTAAAGTTTTGTTTGAATTTAATATTTTTAAGGTTAAAAATGTAGAGCGTGATACTAATAATTAAAATAAGAAAAATTATATGACCGACCTATTATCGTTTTTTATCTTTTAATATTTCATATATAATAGTTACAACGTTTGTAAGAAGTGCAATAACAATAAAAGAAAACAAGAAGAAAGCAACAAATATTTGTCAGGATTAAAAAAAACTCTGAATTTCAGTATCAAGAATTATATATCATTCAACAATCTTTTCATTAACCTTAGTAAACATCTTTGGCTATTAGTAGGAGAAGAAAAGATTAGGGTTATCCAAATTTCAACTTGCATCACAAAATATTTTATCATTATTCGGTTGTACAAATTAAAATATGCAATCTCTAAGAAAATCTCAAATTAAAACAAATAACTATTTTAAATATTTTAAAAAAAATTAATTGTTTCAAGTTCAATTTTTGTTTAATTAGTTTATATATAAAATATTTCCTTTTATTAATTCAAAGATTGGAGCAAATGGTGGTACATTGGCAAGTGTGCAGCTACAATGGTCCTTTTGCTGTTGAAAAGTGCTGGGTATAAAAGTCCCTTTGGCTTTAATTAGTACTTAATGCCTCCTGCCAATGATCCAGCTGAGGTTGGTATCAGCCACATTACAGAATATATAGGGTTAATTCCATCATAGGTCTCTCAACTATGGTTTAATTGTAAATTAGTCTTTAGTATTTTAAAATTTTTTAATTGCATCATCAAAATATCAGTATTAATTCAATTAAATCATTTTGTCAGCATGGTTGTCAAATTGAGTGTTAAATTTCAACTCCAATATGATGTGAAGCATATTTAAAATGTGTAAATAAAATTTTAGATACATTTCTACTTAATGCATGAACAATTTGGATATTACATGTTATAAAAAATACACGTCATTAAAATTTAATAAGGTTATTTCATTTTTTAACGAGTCAAATCTCAATTATCCATGTGATAGTTATACACATATCTAAATTTTGATTCATTTATTTTAAATATACTCTTCATTAGATTTGATCAAACACTTAAAATTTTTAATTTTTTTTATCGAATTTGATCATATAAATACCCGAGAGAAATTTTAATCACTACTCTAAACAAGTGTAACTTATTTTTATCTCTTAGAATAATATCATTAGCAATTATATTTATATTACTTAACATTAAAATCAATTTTATTATTTTTAACGCTTGCTATCTCTACCTTGGTAAAGTTTTTGTTTTTTAACTTTGTTTTAACCACTTTAGCGATGGGTTAAGGTAAGTGCGCAATTAAACCTGTTGAGAATTGTTATTGGAGAACTTTATCAATATAGAGCAACAAGATAATGAACACAAACTTATACTTTGAGATAATTAAAGGAGGATAGGCCATTTGGGATTTGGTTTTCGTGCATTGTTGATGTAATGAGGCCTATTGAATGATTTTGGTAGTGCCAATTGGTTGACCAAATTTTACCGTCAAAGCGGCTTGATGGTAGTAGGGTTAAGATTAGGGACGGGGCTAGAATTTCTTTTTTAAGATGAGTCAGAATCAAGTTGTATAATTTTATGAGAGTTAAAATATAATTTTATCATTTTAATATTTTATATCTTTATAATTTTTGAAAAATTAAATTAAAATTTTATCATTTTAGGAGCCAAAGTACAAATTTATCATTTACCAATTTAAAACTATATAAATTTTAAAGGGTCAAAATCTAATTTTTTTTATAGGAGAGTAGGGCCTGTGCCAATCCCCTCTATCGTTCTTGGTTAAGATACAATGATTGACAGTTTATCAAAGTGATGTATATCTGACTAAATTTTTATGCTTCTACTATGTTGTAATCTATAATAATTTATTCTTCATCTATAATTTATACCATGGTTGTATATTAACCCTCATTATGATTCTTAACAATGGAATTATTTTTAATTAAAAAATTCAAAATAATTTTAAAATAATTAAAAAAATTAATAGTCAACAGGTTATTAGTCTAATGAAAATTATTTGTAAATGTTTCATATTTAAAGTTGACATTAAAGTGTAGTAAACTCACTTCTTTGCAAATGTAATAAAAGCTTTAATTATAGCAGTGGGGAAGAACTTTACCAAACTACTGTATCTGATTGGTTGAACTAGTTGCATAGAAAACAGAAGATCTACTATGTTTGACCTTCAGTTTGCTTTTTAACCTTGAACTTTCTTTTTGGGTAAACTATTTAGTTGGTCACCCAACGTTTAGGCTACTTTCATTTTGGTCATCTAAAATGAAATTTTTATAATTTCGTCACTTAATTTTTAGGGCATTTTTATTTTAGTCACTCAATTGTTAAATCTCTAACAATATTTAACTTGTACTCGTCACATCATGTTCACACTTTCATTTTGGTCACCCAAAAAATATTTTTTTAATATTGATCGGGGTAAAAAAATTAAGGATTAAAGTGAAAAAGTGATAAAAACAAAATAATGTTTTAAAAATTGTCAAATTGTACTTATTTACCTCTTGCTGAAAGTTCTAATTTTTTCAATATTGAAAATTTAAATTTCAAAACATCAAAATCAATTATGTTTTTTTTACCTCAATCAATACTTTGAAAAAAAAATTTTTGGGTGATCAAAATGAAAGCGACCTAAAAGTTGAGACCAAAATAAAAGTGTGAACATGATATGGCATGTGCAGTTAAATGTTGCTAGAGATTTAACAAAATTGCAAAAAAAACATTTTGGATGCTCTTTTTTCATAAAATCTGAAGTAAAAAAAGAATTAAATTCATTTTTTAAAGAAAGATTCCACAATTTAAAAACATTTACTTAATTAAGCTAACATATATTTTATAGTTGAAGACCAAAATTTCTTGGTAAATTACAAAGGAACTAAAGTTCGACCTTTTGGCCCAATTCTAAACATGTGAAGAGGGTTAAAGGGTGTATTGATGTAATTTCGATCACATCATGTAACTTCACAAAAGGGACTTAAGATTTGCTCAAGCATGAGGGGCCCAAAACTAAAATGAGATTCTTCAAACGAGTGTTTTGTTTGATAATTTCATGTTTTGTTGTTTTTAACATGTTAGGTGTCAAGTTAATTGTTATTTAATCTATTCCACAGATTTTTGTTATGCATGTGTTCGTATGTCTCTTATCTTTATGTTGCTACGTTAATGATATTATTATTATTTGTTTGCATATGCGAATTGGTTCATTTTGTGTTTGCTTATTCATGTGAGTCTAGAGTCTAGTTTCTAGGGTTTTGATCGAATTCATGCTAAAGTGTGTCACTTGTGTTGTGGGCATAGTTCTAAATTAGTAAGTTCACAATTTGTGATATACATGAGTTTTTTGTATGCTAGCACATTTGGGATCATGTGGAGCTTCAATTGTGGGTTGTCTGAAATGAACTAACACCTATTTATATGTGATTGTAGGGACTAAATGATTGGCCAACTTAAGTGCATATTAATGCTCATCATAAAGTCGAATTCATGCATAGGTTCTTTCTAGCATATTCAAGAATTAGCCATCAATGAGGATGCATGTGACCAATCATATGGTGTGTTAAATACATGTCTTCATACATTTCTTAAAGAAGAAAGATTCATAGGAATAATGCAATATGCATTGACGATGGCAACATGGGAGATTGATTTGTCCAATCAGTTTCTATTCATGCATGATAGCATACATGAACGTCCAAGGGAGAGGATCCAACATAAATGGCGACCATTGAACAAGCACATACATGAACCGAGTTGGGAGATGTACCTTTAAGATGCATGCTGCCTATTCAAGTGTTCAAGGTTCATTTAATGTGTCAATTAAGTTGTGCATGAGCCATGCATTGAACATTTGGCCAAGGGGGATTAGAGAAGAATTAAAGCTGGTCATTCATGGAACATGGAGTTTCTTCTTGGCTAAGGAAGCATGAACGAATTTAAGATGGGAATATGTTTATTCGGCTGATACATGCATTTACCTATGTTCATGAACATCATTTTAATGCCTTGAGTGTGAACCTTTTAATTGTAGTGTGAACACTTCTCTATGCCGAATGTAACACCCCAAACCTGACCTAGACATTATGGCTGGATCTGGAATGTTACGAAAAAAGGTTAATAATTTGATTTTATAATATTAAAACCTCGTATAATTTATTACTAAAAGAGTCCACATTTTAGAAAAACATATTATTATGCTTATTAATGAATCCATCAATTGTTTGCTCTTTCAAGTAAAACGATAAGTTGTAGCGAAAGTTTAAAAGTCGTTACATTTTGAAAACTGAGTTTGTGTTGAAAAAAACATTTGTTTTCGTAAATTGTTTTGCTGAGCGTCACAAGAAACTTAAATAAAATCCAAAACCAACAACAAAACCAGAAAGTCCAGAGAGTCCTATATTTAAAAAACTTTCAAAAGTAACTAGAAATTTATATAAACTTTTTAAATAATTGAAATTTACGGACGTGTGGACACCTCTGAGCTTTCGTCGCACTGACCTGCCTAAGCTTGAGGATTACCTAAACAAAACAGACAAACAGAAAGTGAGTTTTAAAAACTCAGTGTGTAACGCAACAGAAACATGATAATACTCAGGTTTTCCGCATAATAGAATAGATACGGGCATAAGTCCCTAATAGAATCAGATTAACAACAGACTCATACGGATATGCAAGGTCTTACCCCTATCCTCTACACACCAACTCCGACCATCCTAACACACCTTGTGGGGTATAAAACACCTACCTAGCCTTACACACCACATAGTGTCCGTACGACACTTATCAGAATAATCACGGTCATGCTGCCAGAATAATGGCGAAATATCGCCTAACAGAATACTTCCTCCACATATATATATCCCACCCAAACATAGATACAGGTATACAGAATAACATATAATATGCATGCTTATACATAACAGACATAATACATGCATATGCGTGACAGAGCAGATCATACATATCTTGTCTCATTAATCTCGTACAAACCTTATTTAAGCCATTTTCAATCTAACAAAATAACAGGTTTCATGTTTAAAGGTCTATTTTGCCCATGTCGACCCTACGGAAGGCCCACGGTCGATCAAATGACACGTGCGATCCTAAGGAAAAATTTTACAATTTGGGCCTACATACCTGTGTGGTCCCACACACTCATGTGACCCGTACGCCCAAATTAGCCCTACCCATGTGGCCCACACGACCTGGCCCACACGCCTGAATTGGCCTAGGTCATGTGACCCATACGACACACACACACACACTCATCACACGGCTGTGTGTCACACACGGCCTACCACACGGCTGGGCACCCGACTGTGTGGTGTTGACAAGCCAAATTTTTGGCTTTCGTCGAATGTCATTTCCTCGCGTTTTCGTTACACACCTAGCTCAATTTTGATGTGAAAGCAATCCCGAGACCTTCGTGACCTGAAAACAGTATCCCAAAACATCGTTTTAGCAACTAATATACGAATTCAACAACAAAAATTCGAACAACGCACACAACTTACCGCCAACGAAAACAACCACTATCACGGATTAGGCCGTTGGAGCGTAATTCACTACTTCATAGTCTTCTCCTACGCAACATACATTTGCAGAAAATTAACTTCCCTAACCACACCATTACGCCAATTCAAAAGGAAAGAAAACCAAACTAAATGAACTTACAAACTTACCAAGATGAACGAAAAACAACCAGAATACCAAACCCAACGAGTAGAATAATTGATTTGTTTAATAGAATAGAAAGAAAAAAGTCAAAAAGGAAATCGCAGAGAAAAGAAAAGGGAGAGAAAAAACTAACGTCAGAAAAGATAATTGAGAAAAGAAGAATAAAATTAAAAATAATAAAATAAAATAAAATAATATCCTAACACCCCATTATCCTACTATCTAAAAAATCTCACTAAACTGATCCACTAACTCTCAACCACCACCACAGACTTTCACTCCTACCGAACTTCTACTACAGAATCGGCACACACTTACAGAAGCAAAAATAACACCCTTTGCTCACACAGGGGTTTAAACACAAGACCCTAAGGCAAGTTAACAACTTACCATTTGAACCAGCAAGCTCATTCTAATATGAGTTGGTTGAAAATATAACATAAGCCCACCCAAAAGAGATGAGGCTAGGATAAAAAAATAGTAGAATTTCTAATAGTGGGACTTAAACCCAAGACCTCAAACACACTCCAACATCACATAACCACTAAAGCAAATACTCAATTATAATAGAATTCACAAAAAAATTATTTAAATAATTCATGGCGTTACACCAAATTTGATTAGCCAATTAAGAGTCTATATAAGCTATGTAAATGGTCATTTGTAAGGTTACATTATCACCTTTATAAAAATTATACTTTGTGAGATTTTATTCTATCTAGTTCTTAATTGAACTTACCGAACTTATCAAGCTTTTCAAAGTTTGTGGCGTTCATTGTCTTATCATCCCGTAACCCATCTCAGGGTGTGGCGACTTTTACTATACCAAGGTTCATGTATTTGTCAAGTTTAAGTGAGTCGAGTTCTATTATAACTTTGGTTCCTTAAAGAATTCAAGTGCTTTTGGTCAAGGTTTCCACCATTGTTTGAACCATTCAAGACGATCCTTCGCATTCAAGCAATTATCTGAACATTCCAAGTATCAAGAAATTGCATCATGTATCAATAATAAAACATGAGTACGAACTTTATAAATCATTGATAAAAACTAATAATTAAATATAAAAAAATTAATAAATGAAAAAAAGCACTATATCAAGTTAGAAGTATTAGACCAAACATGTCGATTGAGTCTTAGCTCGATTGACATGGACATTGTTGCCAATGTAGGAGGATGTGGGTTCAAGTGCGCTGGAATGCATTATCCTCCTATTTATAGTTTGGGAAGGGGCTATAGGTAGTTCTAAGCATTGTGTAAAAAAGAGCGATATAATCAGAACCTATAAAAATGATTAAAAACTTGAAAATAAGATAAATATCATTATAAATATTTTATATTTAGTAAGATTAATCTAAAAATTTCAAATTTATTAAAAGACAAATATATATTTTTAATTTTAGATTAAATTACCTTTTTTTTTCAATTTTTAAAATTTTCATTACCCTCAAAATGCATATGAATTTATTTAATAAAAATAGTTAAAATTTATATTGATTCTTTTAATTATTTTAAACTAAAAATAATAAATTTATAATTTTGAAAGATGAACAAGCATTACATGTTAATGCATTTATTTTAATTATCTATACAATATAGAACTACATTATTTTAAAATAAACAAAGCAACAAGTATTAATGTAGACCATTCATACCAATAAATATTAGTATGTATAGAAGTTTGAAATCTGGGCCAATGAGATTTTGGTTGTGTTAGCAAGGTTTAATGTCGAAATTCAAGTCTTATCCTATATAGATTATGCGTGAGTTCTCTTCTAAATTTTTTATGGTTAGTTCATTAATTTGATTGTAGTTATTGAGTTAATTATTTAATTCAATGCTTATAACAATGAATTTTTTCTATACTCTTTAGTGCATGGGCAGGTGATGGCAAGATCTTGTACTAGTGAAGCGATTATTAATACTCTTAAAATTGTTTGGAGACTTGCAAAGATTTACAAGTTGTGTGGCTCGTACAAATCTCTTTCTCTCTCGTTTTAGAAAAAAAAAGATAAGAATAAAGTATTGAATGATTTGCCTTGAACTTCTGATGAATACTGTGGAAATTGGAAAGCATATGGTTATTTGTTTAATAAAATGTTGTTTTAGGTTAAGTTTTAGGATCTAGCGAATGAATAGATAGCGAAGATAATTGGAAGTAAAATAAGAGAGATTGTTGGGTTTGATGAAATAGTGTGCAAAATGGCTTGCCTGAGACTAAGTGTTTGGATTGATACTCAAACCATTGTGTAGATGTGTTACCATAATAAATAGAAGCAATAGAAAGCCTATGAGGAGAACCATTGCATAGATCTTTTCTTGTATGTATGCAATTTTGTAAGGTGTAGAGAAGGTGATTGCGATAGAGTTGACGATGAAGATAAAGGAATTTAATTTCAATGTTGAGGTTGGCTCCAAGCATCACTATGTACGGTTGTAGCAAAAGTTTTAAAATTTTCAAAATCTAGTCCCCTTATGATATTTATAGTAGTAATAAATGTTAATTGAATAGTACATGTGCTTTGTGAAAGACGAATTTAAATTGACCCTAACTTTTAACCGAGCAATCTTCTTTGCTATCCTCATACCACGAATTGTGTCGAGTATGAGCTTGAGCAACACGAGCTACATCACAGAAAAGAAAACGATTTACTTACTTTCAGTGTGAAAATAAGTCCTCTATATAAAAAGTAAGTAAATATCGCAATTCCTGAAAAATAGAATTTATTCTAAGTAAATAAAATTTCACTACCAATAACTCAATAATCTATGAAGTGTATTTTTTAGGTCAACTGGTTCTCTCTATTTATAGAGGGAAGTACAAGAATCTTGATTGAATAAGCTATTGATAAATACCATTTAAATAGAAAGCATACTCCCAATCTAATTGAGAAGGGGGGCACACTCTTAATTTCCACTAGGGTTGTCGCCTTTCACATGTTGTATCAGGGGAAATTGGGTCTCTCATGTATTGGGTCTAATTATATGTGCTTCCTGAAATTTATAATTTATAACAACCCAATATTTTTTCTATTTCCCAAAATAAATATTATTTAATCAATTAATTTAATTAAATAATTGAACTAAATTAATTTCTTAATTAAATAATTTTCTCAACCCAATTCTATTTCTATTAAAGTCATAACAACTTTATCGTAATAGAATCTATGATGAAATATATTTAATTTTCGTATTCAATAGATTCATAATGAATAATTAATTTCATTTCATTTTTTTAACTTCAATTATTTAATTATAATTACTTAAATAATAATTCAAAAAACCTTAAATTAATTCTCAAGCCATTTTTATATTTAGCGAGAACGCGTTCACTGTGAATGCGATCTATTTCTCTTACTTCATCATTTTCATTCATTTCTATTCATTTGGTTATATAAGCAATTCATTTCTAGTTTCAACAAGTTAGTTGAGGGACCTATTATATATATAATTAGGGTTCAAATAATTTACAATTAAATTTCAGCTTTTCACCTATTAATTATAAACTTATTTAGTCATGAAGTCATTCAACTAAAATATAGTGACTGAGCTCTCCCTTTTTATATACCATTATGAAAATTACTTAATAAGTGCTCATCCGATAACCTTGTCATAAGTGTGTTACCCTCATAGGATATCCTTAATCTTTTTGGGATAAATCCGTTCTCCTAATATGATCTTGTTTTATCTCATGGTAACCATTACATTTTCCTTCATGAAAAATCAATTACTATCAACTAGTACTAAATTCATTAATTATTATCTATCATGTAATATCGATGAGAGGATATCCTTTACCCATTAGTTGGACTATGAATTCCACTATTGTGGAATGATGCTACATACTGCAAAAGTTGTATACCCAATATATCAGCTTTTGGTTCCTTATTTATTTGAACTCAGGCTTTCACTTACATCAAAGTATAACAGTCACGCATACATAGTCCATCATCCACTCAGGATTAAGGTATGTCACATTATGAACGTCATAAGTGAATAAATTCATAAATGGATCTAGGATCTATTATACTTGGGTCTTGTCCGATGTACTATCAGTCACATCTATGTCTCTATCTTCCGGGAGTCATCTGCTCGATGTTTAAGATAGAACATCTCCTTAGTTGGACTTGATTGATAAAATATTAGTCTTTCAATCTATTTGTTCATTTCCAATTAGACTAATGACATGCTTAGATTATCTACTAATGCAAGTTGTCTTTCCATATTACGATCCGAACATGTAGTACTGCTTAGTATTAGTTAAATATTAAATAATCAGTGAGCCAATATTTTCTTCCATTTTGCTTTGTATGTAAAAACTGTTGAGGACAATATACAAAGAAACTTAATGTAATAAATGGATATTTTATTAAACCAATTAGTTTAAAAATATAAGTATACATTAATGAAAATACTACACTAAGGGCACTAGTTCCAACACACTGATGACAAGAGGGTTAGTTAGTATGGTCGAGCATAATCATATAAATTAAAAGGAAAAGTGTGCAAATACTAAGATGGATATTAGGAATTTTATGGTTAAAAAATTAAATTTAGAGAATAAGAATCTTGTGGCTAGCCTATCAGAAAAATGGAGGATAAATTTAAAACTCATAATCAAGAGGATATAGGAGAGCCATTGTAAGGGGTCATTGTAAATATAACAACCATTTCCCAATAGGTTTGATAATATGATACTATTGATTTAAACAATGTGATATGAGAAGAAAAAGCATATGGGGTTTATTGGAATAAAACTTAATTGACTAATAGATGTCAGTAATGGTGGTTAATTTCAAGATGAAGTAGAAACTTTGAAAGCTTTGAGGTTAACACAATTAAAAGGAACAATATTTTCTAAGGCTAATTTAGAGTTGTGGGATTTAGCAACTAAGGCTTTGTATAGCATGGAATTGTCATAAGTTTAAGAACTCACGAGCAGTTAAGAGCCTTAAGAACCTTATCATAACAAAAGATCTTTGGATTGTTTTTCTTCTTGAGACAAAGCTACATGAGCGAATACTTGAAATGATCAAGCATACTTACGGTATGACAGGGTGGGAGCTAGTGTTAAAGGGACTAGAGAAGTGTAACACCCCAAACCCGGCCTAGATGTTACGGTCAGATCTGGCGTGTCACATTGAAGTGTCTTTTAAAAGATTAGACTTGTTGGTAAAAGTTTGTTTCTAGGTTTAAAAACCCCGTAATTATTATTTAACAATTCATCTAGCCAGAAAGTTTTCCTTGTTGTCTGCTTTTGATATAAAAGGTTTATCTAAAATCCTGGAAGCTTTTGAAAACTCTAATGTTTAAATTTCGTGTCTTTAAAAACAATAATTATTTTGAAAATTTGTCATCTCCTAAACTAGCAGTTTAAAATAAGTACGCAACAGCCCAATTAAAAATTTAAACAAACTTAAAGGCTTTATTACATAAACAAAAACCAACATAAACATTAAATTTAAATGAAAGCAAATATAGAACAACTGCAGTTGTGTGGCCACCTTCGAGTCCCTCGCAGCACCAAATTGCCTAAGACTGAGGTACCCGTACGGTTAAAAGGAAAGAGTGAGTTTACGAAACTCAGTGTGTAATCCCCTATCAGTCAATCAGTATACAACAAGCAGTGATATACTGGGCCTGAGCCCCATTCAGTAACAGTACAGTGTAGGCCTTAGGCCAATACAGTAACAATGTGGGCCTTAGCCTAATACAGTAACAATGTGGGCCTTAGCCCAATACAGTATCGGTACAGTACAATAATGCAACCCATCCCAATCTAGCCAACACACCACTCCATACCACCAACACACCATGTGGGGATAAAATTGACCCACCCAGCCAACACACCAATATCGCAGCAAAGCTGCCAGTAAAATAAATGACATATAACCATCAGTAGGTCCACAGTCGTCTTGGGAAACCCATGCAACCTTATCAGTACGGTACACTTCCTCCAAATATAACAACCCATCCCCATGCAATATGTCGTGACATAATATCGTATGTGTATGCAAAATGTCATGCTCAATCACAGTCATACATATCATAGAGTATATTAGTCATAATATAAGGCCATAACAGTCATTTCATCTCCTAGGGGTATAATAGTCATTTTACCCTATGGGGGTAATTTAGTCATTTTACCTTATGGGGGTAATTCGGTCATTTTACCCTGTAGGGGTAATTCGGTCATTTTACCCTGTGGGGTAATTCAGTCATTTATTGACCTCTCGAAAGGTCCATAGTCGCCTCGAGTGACTCAGGTAACCTAAATGGTCATAACAGTGTAAATGGGCCCAAGGCCCAGTACTCGGCCCAAGTGGGCCCACACGCTCGTGCGGCCCGCTCAGCCCAGATTTTGCCATGGCTACAGAATCTACATAGCCCAGTGCAATATTTGCCTTAAATCGTGGATTTGTCCATGTGGGGCCCACAAGCCCACCGAGCCCACACGGCCCATTTCGACCCAACGTGGCCCATTACGACCCAAGCCCATGAATTTGCTCATAAAGGCCTCTATAGTCAAACGCCTATGTGGTCTCAAACACCGTATTTTTTGGCTTTTCGGCTATGTGGTCTCAAGCGCCGTATCTACAATCAAAAGATGTGGGTAAAAAAAAGACAGAATTCGGCTATGAAGGAATAGGAAAAAAAACAAAAAGGAAAGATGGTAGAGGAGGAAGAGAGTAACGTCAGACTTGTTGGAGGGATTCTGGGAAAAAAATGAAACCGAATTTGGGAAAACAATTAATTAAAATCAGATATTCACTCAATCCCACATTTTTCTCCTAAAATCTCTCCAAATATCTCTCCTCAATTCTCTCTATGACCAGTTCAAACTCCATTTAGCAGTATTTCAATCCAACTCTACCACCTACACGAATTAGGCAGCAAAATAAATACTCCTTTTTTTTATGCACCACCACTCAAACCTTAGACCCCACCATGTACACTCCACACACCCCTTACCACTAGACCAACAACTCCTTTGTATCATATTTTAACAACAATACTTTAAGAACCTACTATCTAGATCTAAGGATTTTATTCACTTAAAATATTTTTTTTTTGCATAAGCCAAGGCTTGAACCCCTGACTTTTCAGACACTTCCAAACACTCTTAAATCTCTTAACCACTGAAGTAGACATTCATTTATGTCACTTCCTTGCACAACTAAAAATTTATGTGCAGTCTCCTATCTGTTCCCTTGTTTAAAACCTATTTCGTCTAAGCCCAAAATTCGAGATGTTAAAGAAGGACTAGGTACGTGGCAAAAGGATTTGGTTAAGATCACTTTCTTGAGCTATTTTATGAACCATGTAGATATGAAGGTTGGTGGAGATAGACTAGAAGCTTGATAGTTAACTAACATTTTTGGAGAACTGTAAGTAAAACAAAAGGAAAGAACCTAAAAAGCTTCTCCGAGAGTTAAAATTTAGGATCGAAAAATCATGGATGTGTTTTGGAGATTTTAATGAAATGTTATGCACATTTAAAAAGGAAGGAAAAATATGAGTTTATAGATATTAAATTTACAACAAGCGATTTACTTGGAGAGAATAAGATAATGGATAATTTAATTGGAGAAACGCTTGATCAAGTAGTGGTATCGAAGGAAAGGTGAACCCTATTTCCAAATTACACACTTAAATATCTGACATGAAATTTTTCAAATCATTGTCCAGTTAGTTTGGATACTAAGGTAGATTCATAAGAAGATGCATGGGGAAAATAAAAAGATGCTAGAGATTAGAAGCAATATGTGCTCAAGAACTGGGTATTGCAAATTGTCTTAGAAAGTGTGGGTGAAAATGGGACAATGTAAGGAATAAGGTTTATATTGTGAATCAAGATTTGCATAAAAGGTAAGTGAATGGTATAGAAAAGCATAAAGAAACGATAATGTAACTAAATAAGAAACTAAATTAGGTTGTATCGCTACCTTTTTTAACTACTACCATCAATATCAACATTGGATTAAATGAATAGTAGTCTAAGCAATTGGTGAATGCAAAGGTCTTTTTAGAGTAAGAGGATAAAAGCTAATTGTCTATGGAATAAAGATCAATGTATAACTTTCTTTCATTCAAAAGCTAATTAAAGGGGAAAGACCAATTTGATTTTTGGGTTATAGGATACAAGGAAATGATGAAATAAGTATGAGTAAAATTTTAAGATAGCTAATATGTACTTTAAAAAGTTATTTTAGCTTAGTGCTTCTGATTCCTATGAAGATATTCTAGAATGTGTACCTTGTAGGGTCATGGAAGAACAATTGGTGCAACGAAAAATTATTTTCAACATTCCCATACCATAGATCCATGTGCAAGATAACGATATAGGATGGTAGAAGATTCAGAATATAACTTCTTTTCAATTTGAGTAGACAAGATTCAGTCTGATAGGGTATTCTCAATGAAAGAATGAACTACAATTGTAACCTTCCTATTTTGACATTTACTATATCCACCCAGTCGAAACGAATAAAATACTTTCCATTGAACTTTTTAGAGATAGTTTTGAATTCTCTTTTACAACTAGCCCAAGAATTTCAGTCACATAAGAAAAATGGGATGATAAAATTTTGTTTTATTCTAACTTTTTTAAATAATTGAAGACAAAATTTTAAGAGGATTAATGAAGGTTTCAAAATAAACGTGATCTTTTTTATTTTAAAATATCATAAAATCTCTTTTAACTAATTTTGTTAGACACTCTACTTAATAAAATTAATGAAATGGATCTTACTCCAATTTAAAATGTGTGAAACATATTTCACGTTATTTTAATTGGACCTACTATATATGTGTCAAACACACACATGTCTTGTCTAAATTTTAATCCTGTGAAATTAAATTAATTATGTGAACATTTTTATTAATTAATTTAACTCACTCAACAGGTTAAACAAAATCCTAAAATTTTCAAATTCCAACTGTTCTGACTATGGTGTGTGACCTTATAAGATTCTCTAACATTGACTGTAAACACTTATAATATTAGAAATAATGAATGGCATCTAGATATGCATCACTTCTAGCTAAGTTATAGGAAGTTGTGGTTCAAAATAATCTTTTTGAGATTGAACACATGTTGTGGAACAATCACACTTGTATAGCTCAATCTTTTATTTTCTAAATCTTGAATAAACTACAATATACAAATGAGTCTAATATCTCATATTGACTCATTTGAGCACAACCATGCATTTTAGTCTAATTTTATTAATGGGTATAATAGACAAATCCTATCTTGGTCACTCACACAGTTTGTTGTGTATCCAACAATAGTATTTTACAATACATCAAATTACGAAAGACGTTTGATTGCATCAAAATATACAACTCCCAATGTTGAAAACTATGGGGACATGAAATCTAAAGATGACATACACCATTATCACTATGAGAATTATTGTGACAATTACATAATAATACAAGAAGCGTGCTTATGGTGGGTGATGGGTGTAAAATCCACCAAAATTAAATATCATATGCCTAAAATAGAGTAAAATTAGCAGATAGGGAAGTAGAGTTGTATCCCATAGAGACTAGACTAATTAAAATTAAAATATCTATTGACCAAAATATTGGGATCTAGTTCCCTTAATGTAGTTTTTCGTCATAATATACTTGTAAATTTTTAAACAAATAGGTTTAATAAAATTCCATCATACACATTAATAACATTTGTATTTATCCTTAATGGTTTTTCAATGCAAACAAAAATGAACAAGCAAATATTAGTTCACCGGTTACCTAATGTTTAACTAATATTGAGTTGTATTATGTGGTCGGATCATAATATAAAAAGACAACTTATATTACTAGGTAATCTAAATGGTCCATAGTCTAATCAAAATTGAGGAAATTGATTGAAAGACTATTATGCTGTTTCTCAAGTCCAATTGGTGAGATAACTTTTACCGTGTTTCGGACTAGACGACTCTTAAAAGATAGAGACATAGATGTGATTGTTTGGACTGACAATACATTGAACATGACCCAAGTAAAATAAATCTTGTATCCATTTATGGATTTATTCGCTTGTGACAATCAAGGAAATTGATTGAAAAACTATTATGTCGTCTATCAAGTCCAATTGGTGAGATAACTTTTACCGTGTTTTGGACTGGATGACTCTTATTAGATAGAGACATAGATCTAATTTTTTGGACTGTCAATTCATTGGACATGATCCAAGTAGAATAAATCCTGTATCCATTTATGAATTTATTCGCTTGTGACATTCATAGTGTGGCTTACTTCAATCTTGAGTAAGTGGCAGACTATGTGAGTGTGACTTGTATACTTTGATGTACTGAAAGCTTGAGTTCAATTGGTAATAAAGTCAAAAGCTGGTATGTTAGGTATACGAATTTTGCATGACATAGCTTCACTTACAATAGTGGAACTCATAGCTCAATAAAGGGTAAATGATCTTTTCTCATTGGCATTACATGATAGAAGGAAAAGTAATGTAGCCACAGGTCAATTTTCTAAGACGAATGATTTAATTACAATATGTTAGTAATTAAATTTTTCATAAAGGAAGATATAATGGTTATTGTGAGATAAAATAATATTATATTGGGTGAACGAATTTAAAGCATAGAGATTAAGGATATCTTAGGAGAGCAACACACATATGGCTAGGTCATTGGACGAACACTTGATATGTGACAGCCCAAAATTGACCCTAGTCGGGAAGTGGTTTCGGGACCACAAAACCGTGTCATAAAAATAATTGATTTCCATATTCTATGCTTATTATGTGTGTACATGAGTATGTGGAAGTTTCATTCTCCAATTTTGCCAATTGCATGAGAAATTATTAAATAGGGATCGATATGAGACATGGTGAAAATATGATAGGCTAATTTAAAATGGTGTATTAATGCATGTTGTGAAAATGATGGGTTTGCATGTCAAATTACCCAAAATTTGAGCTAGTGGTTGGCCATGCTATGGGTGGAAACATGTTGGGAACATGTTGGCCTAGTGAGGCATGTAGGAAAAAAATAAAATAAGGGGCATGGGCATAAAATAATGAAAAGGAGTATGATGAATACAAAAAAAAATGTGTGTAGTTGTTTCCCCCCCCATTGCCGTGAGCTAAAGAAAAGAAAGGAGAAAATTTTTGTTCATCCTTTCTCATCTTCATTTAGCCGAAACTAGAAAGAAAAAAACAGAAAAAAAATGCTCATCCTTTGGTTCATCCTTGGCCAAAAAATTTTAAGGAGGAAGGAAGAAGAAAGGTTGAAAAGGTTCGGCCATGCATGTAGCTAGGCTAAGGTATGTTTGATGATGTTCCATGAGATGCATGCATGTTTTAGTTGTTAGCTTGAGTTCTACCTAGCCCATGGTCTAAATCTTGCTATGTGATGGAAATGACACTCGGCCATGGATGCATCATTCTTGGTTGATGTTTGATGTTGTGGTGATGAGGCATGAAGATGAGTTAAGATTCGGCCTAGGTGGATTTTGTGTTAGTGCCATTGCATGCTAAATATGAAGCTTGTTAATGATGCATGTGATGGTGGATTGATGATTCTTGACTCTCCTTTTTAGCATTTTTGAGTGAGCACATATGTGCATTGGTTGCTAAATGGAGAAGAATCGGCTAGCAAGTTGTGTGCTAAGGCCGAATATAACTTTTGCATGTTAATGAGCAATGCATGTGTTAAATTGATGGAAAGGGAGAGGATGCTTTACTAGTGTGTATATGTGTGTATTAGCCAAGTTTTGAACTTGAAACAAAAGGGTGTTTAGTCAATACAAGTGACCATACTTGTAGAATGTATTAAGTGTTGAAATCGGCCCCAAAATAGACATGCATATTCGGCCAAGGGGGAAAAATTAGCTAAAATGTTGAGTTTGATTCATGATTCCGTACATATGTGACTTTAATGTCTAATGTATAAATATGGGCTAAGTGCCTTGTGTTCCTCTTTTCGATGCTCAAATGATTAAATCAATTTATTTGTTTAATTAAGCTCAAGAGCAAAGGGGAACTAAATCCGATAAAGGGAAGGAAAAAGTGGTCGAATAGCTATCGGAATCGTTCGACAACACCCGAGGTAAGTTCTTGAGTAAAAGAGCTTAAATTATGATGTGATTAGATCATGTTTTAAGCAAATTAAAATCATGCTCTTTGTGTGGCTATTGAGCCGAATTTGCAAGAATGATAAATGTCTTGTGTTTGAGTTTTGCTAACGAAAATGAAATACGAATGGGCCATGATTTATTGTTAAATGTGCATGGTTATTTGAATGATGTCCGGGCTAAGTCCCGAAGGCTTGTGCTAAGTGACAATATCCGGACTAAGATCCGAAGGCATTTGTGTGAGATACTAATTCCGGGCTAAGCCCGAAGGCATTTGTGCAAGATACTAATTCCGGGCTAAGCCCGAAGGCATTTGTGCGAGATACTAATTCCGGGCTAAGCCCGAAGGCATTTGTGCGAGATACTAATTCCGGGCTAAGCCCGAAGGCATTTGTGCGAGTTACTAAATCCGGGTTAAGTCCCGAAGGCATTTGTGCGAATTAATATAACCGGGCTATGTCCCGAAGGCATTTGAGCGAGGAGCTATATCCGGTTAAATTCCGAAGGTACGTGATTTGGGAATGAATGAACTTGCTGTAAAATTCCAGTTAATACTCTCGAAACATCCCAACATTGAGGTATGTTTCGTATGTGCTTGAATTTAGTTGAGCCCTTACAAATAAGTATTCGCTCAGTTGATAAACGAGCTACCGGCCTTTGGCTGAGTTGATCTTTTGTGTATGTACATAAGGGTTGATAATGTGAAGCAAGTACGATATCGTAAATTTATGCATATGAAATTATCCGTTTAGCTATATGAATGCTATACTTTTGTTGTGCTGGAATTCCTTGCTCAAAACTTACTAAGCATAAATTGCTTACTCCGTTTCATTGCTCCTCTGTTTTATAGATTTGGTTCTCCAGCTATCGGACTCGGGATCTTGAGGTCAAAGTCGCCCACACTATCAAAGCCCCCTTTTGGTACAATTTTGGTTGAACTTCGAAATGGCATGTATAGGACTACCCGTTTGTTGTGGGTCGTGGACCCTTTGGACTTGTATAATTTTGGATAGCCATGCGAAAATGACTTATATGTGTTTGAGTATAATGTTATAATCATTTGGTGTGGATATGCTTGACAAGGATTAGCCATGGGAATGGTTAATCACTATCATAAATTGTGCTATTTATGCAAAAAGGGCTAGTTGAATCATGGAAACCATGAAATAGGTAAAGTCTACCTTAAAGGCAGATGCTGACAGCAGCAGTGATGTAGATTTGGAAAATCACTAAAAATAGTAGGAACGGAATTAAATAGTGAATAAATTATGTAAACAAACCTTGATGAATCTACTTTCATAGGAAAGTAACGAAACAATCATACGGACAGTATGTTAAGAGATATTCAGGTTCTCGTGAGACAGGGCCAGAACGGTTTCTGGATTCCCTATTCCGACTTTGGAAATTCATTATAAATTAACCAGAGATAATTAGGAGTCATACCATATATTTATAGATTCCTCTCTGAGTCTAGTTTCTATAGAAACAAACGGCATCAGTATTGGAGCCCTGTACAAGGAGATATCCAAGTCGTAATGCGCAAAGGTCAGGGTAGTCGATCCCTGTAACATGGGAGACTTTGACTAATAAACTGTACTAATTGGCCTGACCAAAAATTCTAGAAAAAAATATGTAGATGGGCATATGAGTCTAGTTTCAGGGAAAAATCACGAAACTGATTTTCAAGTTGTGAAACTCAAGATATGATTTTTAAAGCGACTAGTACGCAGATTGGCAGTGTCTGAGAAATATTTTTATAAGGGGTTTAAAGTCTGTTAACACCTCGTGTTCGACTCCGGTGTCAGTCTCGGGTTCGGGGTGTTACATGATAAGTTTCTTTCATTATGGTATATAATAGGGAGAGCTCAGTCATGGTACTTTAGTTGAATGATTCCATGAAGAAAGAATGTTGTACTTAATAAACGAAGAGACAAAACTTAATTACAAATTATTTGAGCCCTAATTATATATGTCCAATCGGTCCCTCCGCTAACTCGGTACAACCTTATATGATTTGCATTTGAATCGATAATATGAATAAATGAAAATGACAAATTAGAAAATTAGATCGGATGTATCACTATTTGTAGTAAATGTGTTTTCTTACTATGAGTAAGAGATGACATAGAGATTAAATTAAATTTTTTGAATTATTATTTAATTTATTATAATTAAATAATTTAAGTTCGAAGTAGAAATTAAATTCATTAGTTATCATAGATTCAGTTAACAAGATAATTAAATTTATTTTGTAATGACTCGAATTTTAGTGGTGTCAAAAAATCGTATTTTTTGACACCTCATTTCTATAAACTGAGCCCGTAAATATAAAATAAGAATGTTTACGGAGTTAATATGAAAATATAATAAAGATTGATTAAGTAATTTAGCTGAAAAGATAATCAATTAATGCTCTAATCACTATTGAGTTTTAAGTAAGAAATTTCTTGAGGACCTAGATCACAATTATTCAAAGGACTAAAATGGTTAATAAACTAAATTTGAATGGATGATAGTGGAGTGTGATGATGAATTGCACTTAGTGTTACACCCCAAAAGTTGGGCCTAAGAGTTTTAGGGGTATTTTAGAGATTTTAGCTTTAGTGAGCTCAAGAATTTCGTTAGCATGGTATTTGAAAATTAAATTAATTTTTGAAAATGATTTTTAAAGACCTTTAATTTTTAAAAGTGGATTGATTTGTAAAAGGTCTAAATTATGAGTTTTAAAAGGCAATTAAACCAAATTTTGATTTTCACCTTATTTTCTTCCCCTATCTACAGTAACTCACAATAGTTTTCTTCTTTTTCCTTGTGTTTCTATCCTTTGCTCTCCCAAACTCAAAGAACTCAATTTTGATTCTCAAATTTCATCTTTTTGAATTCTATCATCACCCAAGCCAAAAACCTCCATAGTATTTCAAGAAAAACACCCCAAAACACCATAGATTTCTCAATTGTTTAGCTTTCGGGTTTCTTGAGTTTTTGATCAAACACTCGATTTTTCGTCATCGAAGGTAACGAATCATTTTCCAATTTTTTTTAAATGTTATCTAGTCTTTTAAACTAAATTTTTAGTCGCTAAATTGCCTGTTTTAAAGAAAATCCCAAAATTGGATCGTTAATGGTGGATTTCAGGATTTTAAATAAAAACGTGGTTTCAAAGTGTTTTTCAATCAGTTTTGATTAGATTAGAAGGTTTTTAAACTTACTTTAAAGTTTCGTTAGGGATCTCTAAGAATTTGATGAATCATGAAATTTGCCATAAACATGTCAAAAATTTTGATACCATGATTAGGGTAGTACTCACCTATATGTATTGGTGTTTTTGGGCATTAATGCCTTGGGATGGGTTGGAGAGATAAGGTAATGTAAGCTAAGCTCCATTCAGGTTATAAAAACAATACCTTTGTGATATTTCGATGTGCAGGAAGTCAATATTGTAATTTGGTATCGATACTTTACCATGAGTATCGATACTCGAGGTAAATAATCAATACTTTAGTAAGGGTACCGATAATTTTCGAGAATAGATTTTTAAATGAGAAATAAAATGCATGTTAATTTTGTGTTGGCCACAATGATAACATGATCCGCAACTCGGCTAGTTGATTGGTGAGATAGAGTTTTGGCACGTACTAATAAAGAATCTTCTCATTGGCAGTACCTAAGGATTTAATTTCAGGGTGTCTTCAAGTGAAGAAAAAATTCACTCGAGAATGGATACGACAAAAAAAAGTACGCCCCAGAGTTTTGTTTAAGCACTAAGAGTTTGTTAAGTGTATGAGAAAATTGTAGGAGACTTAATTTTCTTTAAGACAACGCCGAACGTGAAACACTGCTAAGACATAGTACGCCCTATTTGCATGAATATTGTTCAAGTGGGCTTTGTATCGGGTTTAGTTGGGAGTTGTTGGGATTCTATAGCAATAGAAGAAGAGATCAAACTAAAGAGTAGTGTAGCAAGATATTTGAAAGATTGTTTGTATACTTAAACAAGCTAACTAAACAAATTATCACAGCAACATGGTTGGCCACTTTTTAACAGGGGTCAATTGGATTGTTTTGACCCTCCCCATCATGGGTCAATAATAAGTTAAACCTTTTTCGGATTTTCTTTTACTTACCCTGGGTTTGAAAGGGAAATTAGGGGGACCAAGAGTATATTATGGGAAGGGAACAATTCAAATGGTTTTTCTATCTACTTAATGTTTAGGTTTTTCTTTCTAACCTCAACATTCTCTTCCTCTTCTTTGTTATGGTCGAACTAAGATCTCATTTAATGAGTAGATGATTCAACATTCTAGTAAATTTTACAGCTTTAAACGTTACGGTTATAGAAGGGAAAGGTGTTACTAGAAGGCCCTACTTAAGGGTCTTATATAGTTGAAATGTTAGCAAAATGTTTGTTGTAACGCCCCAAACTCGACCTAGTTGTTATAACTAGATCTTGAGGTATTATGCTTTCTGTTTGAAAACCCTAACCAAAAACTAGCTTTGGAAATCGGATAATATTATTTTTGGCAATACTCTTAAATGTTTTTCTTTTTAAAGTCACGCGCAGAACTTATTTTTTTTACGGAAAACTCTTAATTGAATACTTAGATTTGCAGCGGAAAATTATGGAGTTGATAATTTGAAATTTTTTATTTCGAAAAGTGAAAACGTATAGTTTTGCCGATTGTGCATATTTTGAAACTTCCGTGAAACTCGTTTCAAATTTACTGTGGAAAATCCTTAGCTTGTTTAATTTTGAAAACAAAGCATTTATTTTTAATTAACACAAATCACGCAAAAATCTCTAATTGAATAACAAAAACCACCACAAACCGGAAACAATAATTAAAATAAAAAATTAATCTAAAAACCAAAAGTCCCAAACATTTAATTATTAGTAAATCAAACCATTTTATGCGAGAAAACCAATTTGAGTTCCCAAATGCCGCCATTCCTAATTCTACCTATTACCTGAAATGGTGACATGAAAAGGGTGATCTATAAAGCTCAATGTGTAACTAAAATCAAATACATCCACAAATAATATAATAAACAGATCAAAGCATTGTAGAGAATCCCATCAAATTCAAATAGCAAAATTGTGCATGCATGGTTATGAAAAAACAATAATTTCAAAAAATGTAATGTAGTTTTTTTCAGAAAACTTCCTACCCACCTCTACTACACACCAAATTAGAGTTCCCTAAAACCCGTCTTTCCAAAAACAAACCAACAAATAATTCTGGACATTGCCACCAAAATTGCAGTTAAACTACCAGAACTTCCTCCTTTCCAAATTATCCAACCCCATACAATGTGACATGGCAGGAAAATACAGAATCAAAATAGTAAGCATGTTGAACATGTATTCATATTTTTAACAGAAACTAGTAAGCATGCGATTTCATGCTTTGCAGAACAGATATATCATATTTCAATAATTACAAACAAATTTAATCAAAATAGCCACAATGCCACATGCTATGCGAATTGAACAAAGCATAACATACCAAAAATCATATATACTTAACTATTCAGAAACAGGCAAATGATGCTTACTAATTTACATATCAGAATCATATTCTATAAGGCAACATACGTCCAGAGTTTATGCAATCATATTAGAACAACAATTTTCTTTTAATAGACATCAAACATATCATTTTCAACCTGCAGAATCATTGACCTTGAAATGCACTTCAAAACACGACCCTAACTAAAATTTACTAAAAATGGGCCCACACGCTCATGTGGTCTACACGGCCCAACTGTCCCAGCTCGTGTGGCCTACATAGCCTAGCACATAGTCGTGTGGGTCACACAGTCGTGTGGCATTGACAATGAAATTTTGGCATCACGTCATTCATTGTTTATTGAGATTATCATTACACACCTTATTATTTTTTATGCTGACCCGCAGCAGCAATTCCAGCATTTAAAACAAGTAATTAGCATCAATACACCCAAAATTCAACCATTAATTTTGCCACAAGCATGAACAAATGGCCTTAACAATTAGATTCAACCCTTTCAAAACATTCGATAACTTACCCAACAAAGCAACACTTTTAAAAATCCTCTAATTCACCGGAGGAACGTTGTACGCCTTATTATCTTCTCCTATCGGAACATCAAAATGATCAATACTTACATTACCAACCAAACTGAAAAGTCTACTTATCTATGTGAACCAGGGAAAATCATTACATAACTAAAGAAAATAAAAAGTATCGCTTACCAACTGAAGAACAACGATCAACAATGCAGAAAGTGGAAAATCATAAAAGAAAGACAAGAAACAGAGGAAGGGTCGGCCAAATAGGAACAAATGAGTGTAAAATAATGGCAGAAAAATCCTTAACAATCAAAATTTTCATAAAGCAACAAAACAAACCAAAGAGAAAATAAAAGAAAAGAATTAAAGAAAAAAACAAAAGAACGTGGAAGAAGGTGGGGATGTTAGATGACAAAGTGGGGAGAAAATTTTGGGATTATTCCAAAAATATATATTTTATAAAAAAACTAGCCACTTAATCTATTTTCTAACCATATCAGATTTCCCACAATTTGAATTAATCTCAAATTTTATCCATATGGGCGACACATACAGAGGCTATCAAAGATATTTCTGCTTTGCACGCACAAGATTTGAACTTTAGACCTCTAGGTAAGCTAAAGCCTTACCACTGAACCAGTGTGTTCATTCTTGTTAACAGTTGAAAAAATATAGATAAGCTTAAAGTTCAAAGATAGAAGTAGAAACAAAAATAACAAAATTCATGGGAAATGATTCGAACCCAGAACCTCTCACACATAAGCAACACACTTAACCACTAAACTAGATTAATTCACTTAACTTAATTCCACAACGTTAATCTCAAAAGCAAAGCATGACCATTCTTGGCTCTCCAACCCAATTTCTACTAACCTGGTTTTTGGGATGTGAAATTTGTAATGGGAATTCTAATGGAAATCTTATGATCTTTTAAGCAGTTGATGCTGTTGGTTTGGGACAAACATTTGAAACGGAAGCTCTAGGCTAAACTTAAGGTAGGTCTTTGGTGAGTCCTTAAACTTGACTCATGCATATCATGTAATTATGTGTATGTGTGTTTTCTAATAGGCCTACAAATACGTAAATAAGGTGAACAATGTGCAGCATGATATGACGTTGTGTGATATAAGATGTTGTTACTGACGTGTGTGTGGTTATTTCCTAATATTTTTCCTATTATATGATTCTAGTACCTGACAAATCTGGGTTATATAAAAAGGTGAGAAAGAGATTCATTTGTGTAGCCTTCGTTAGGGCAGCTATATTACTGACCAGACAGATAGATCACTGTAAAAATAGAGATTTATTGTGTAGCCTCAGGTAGGACAGCTATTATGCTAATCGGTCTGGCAAATCACTGAATAAAGCTGTGGAAAGTCCATGGTTATGGCATCATATGATAATAGGCTAAAAGAGAGGGAAGGTATAAAACCATATGGGAAAAGCCCCATGGCATCCACAGAGATGGTCCGCCAAGACAATAAACACAGATTATCTTGAAAGCCTTTGCGATGAATTATCTGGAAATCCTTTATAGTGAATCTTCGTAAAAACCTTCATGGTGTACTATTCAAAAAGCCCTAGTGGTGGAGTGATCTGGGGAATAATTGTGGCAAGTTTTCTAGAAGGCTTGTATTGTGCATTTTGCAATGCCTAAATGACGAGTTGATATTCCACCATTGTGGCAAAATCTGGGCATGTCTATGAGGCATTATTTGAAAGGGTTCTCGACAGTATACTCATTTAATGATTCCTCCATAGTGATCTGCCATGTCAGGTAACCTTGTGTAGTTGGAATATTATTGGTGCAAGTGTCTGCCAAACTTAGAATTTATTAGGTTTTGTTTTGAAGTCGTATGGGATTCTATTGCTTGAATTAAAATGTTGTATTCTTCTAAGCAAGTATGCTTGTCTAGACTAAATTGAAGATACGATGTAATTGGTGTTTTGATAATTACTGGGTATTGTAAAGGAATCCCTCAAGGGTAGTATCCACTAAGTTTCATTCTGGGAAGCATATCTAACTACTATTTGCAAAGAAATTGTGTAATGGGATTCGAAATATGGTGTAAAGTCTGAGATCCACCAGTTGAGTGAAATGTGTAAAAGATGGTTAACTGTAGATATTGGCATATGCTTATCTGCCAACTAAGAAGCAGAAAAGTATTTGCCAAGGTTTGAAAGGAAATCCAAAACCCTTGAGTTGAGAAATTTTACAACATCGCTTAACGGTAATAATGAGTGGGGTTCACTAAGTTCCTTTGAACTTATAGGTGTCTTTTGGTATGTAGGTTTTGAGAATTGAACCAGTATGCTGGATGGGACCAAGTTAGGGATGCACCATGAAGAAAGATCAAAGGAAATGTAATGCATACAGAGGGACACTTTTAGAAACATATTTTCAAATGACAAATATTAATACACGCTAGGAATATATCTGTTTTATCAAACATTTATGTTGTAAAGCTTTATACTACCTTTGAGAGTCTCTAAAAAACAATAAATGTTTCGTCTAAACCCTTTTATCTTAGAAAGGATTTTAAATAAATAAGAGGTGCATTCATTATGGTTTTCGCATATTATAAATTTTTTTAAGTATGTAAGTATTGTGACATCTTATATTTGGATCTTGTAAGTCGGGTCGGGTATAAGGTGTTACAATTCAAATCAAACATTTTATGGCCATATTTGAGAAATTCATGCTCATTAGTGTCAAGGTTAAGGGTTTAGTAACACTTGGTGATTTTGTAACTTAATGAGACAACAACTTTTGGACTATCTTTTGGCTCAAGATCACTGTCATCTTTGGCTTCAAAATCGACTTCAGCATCAGCATTGGCTTCAGCATCAATGGAATCTCCAACATCATTGCTATGATATTCTAGTTATGGGAACTCTTTAAATAAATGAGTGGGCTTTATTTTAGACTTCTCTTATCAGAGTTTGTCTCCTACTAGAAGATGCAGGCATCTCCAGGTGATATGCTTTAACCAATTCAAGTCCTCCCAACAATGATACAATCATCATCCTTTTGTAAACTAGTGATTATTGGGCATCGTTAACTACCGGGTGTTAACCTTGGGAAAGGTTAAAGGAATCTTTAGATGATATGTTGGCATAGGATCATTGGTGTACTTGCATAATTTGAAATCCCATAACCACTAATGGGAATATCTTCGAGCTTTACTAATAGCTCCACTACAACATAGCCACTTCCTTGGTTTTTAAGCATCATCACTTAACATCGTCGTCATTAAGATCCATTGCATAATACTTATAACCTCTTCCGCTAGATCTCACAAATCTATACTTTATATTGGATATACATTTAGTACTTGCATCCTAGATTTTCCTAAGAATCTTACTCTTCATGTTCTCTAATGTAACATCATTCCTAAATGTTAGTTAAAAGTTGCTTCCAATTGAAATACCACACCATCCTTAATTAAAATAATATACCCATTCAAATGGATTTGGACCATAAATTGGACTGCATCAAGTCAAATCCATAGTAACTATGTACAAGATTTTTTTAGGGAATCTTGAAAAATATTATCTCTCAACATCCATGAGTGTCAAGGTTATAGTAGAATCATTTCATCACTAGCAAATGAATGGACAATAGATTCTATAGTAACTATAGTAAACAATAAAGAACCCTAATATTTGTAAGTGTTGTGGTACCTCTTAAAAAACTATTCTAGAAAATAAATTTCTCATATACATATTTTAAAAAATATTTTTTCCTAAAATATTTTTTAAAAAAACTTTAATTCTCACTTTTTTGTTATTATTTGAGAAAATTCTCATTTGTCTTTCACTTTAGAATTTAAACCACATGACTCAAGCGTTAGGTGTAAAATATGGAAAATCATCATAAAAGGCTCTTAATGGATAAGCCTTATCATATGTAATTGAGAAATGGTCTAAAAAGGAAAAAAGAAAAAAACTTGTGGTTCTTGCTTCTTTGTGTAAGGTAAGTTCTAATATTTATTGAATGAATTATGAAAGAAAAAGCCAATTGCAAATTGTCACAAATTTTTTGGACGGCTCCGTACAGTAGGCGTACAAGATGATTGATCGGTCTAATCAAGCATGTTATAAAGGAAATATATATAGGAGACTCTTGTCTTGTAATTTTTGTTTATTTATTTATTTTATCGTTTCAATTCTTCTTCTTCTTGTTTTTCTTCTACACCCAATTTGTTTTTGACTTTTTGCTGAAATTGATGGCTTGTCTTGATGTGAATCTAAAGGTGGAATAGATGGTGACTTAATGGAAATTGTAGGATCCATGGATAGATCCTTAGAAAGGATTTGACACAAAAGATACAACTAATTTCTTCCTCCAATATATGCATTTTTTTTTTACTTTTAAAGAAAACTTAAAAAAAAAGAGTCATCATTTAAAAATATATAAAATTGGGTTTTTAATGAAGATAGATATAATTGACTTTCTTTTATATATATATATAAAGTCATCAATTTAAAAATGAATGAGCATATGCATTGCACTTTAAGCCAAGTTGAAATGACAAAATGTAATTGTACTAAGAAGGAAAAGATTTGTTTGTGGGTTCTCAAATTCATAGGAATATGCAATTTGCACGTAGGCATTATTGTGAGCTCCATTCAACCCGTCTTCGTCACATCCAAATATACATTGCAATTGAATATTTCACATTAAAAACAGAATTAAAAGTTCGATAAAATAAACACAAAATTAGAAGTTATAAAATTTGTAAGGGTAAATTATAAAAATAATCACTTTTATTTGCTTCAGATTACATTTTAATCACTTATGTTTGAAATGTTACGTTCTAGTCACCAACATTATCATTTTATTACGAAGTTGTCACTTTATCGTTAAACTCTGTTACCTCCCTAATGGCAATCCTACATGGTAGTCCAAATGAGTTTTAAATGCTAACTTTGGATATCCGGTTGTTGGGATGAAAATAAGTTTTTAATTAAATAAATTTAGTTTGGACTGCCACGTAGGACATCCAAGTTGGCATTTAAAACCCATTTGGACTGCCACGTAGGATTGTCATTAGAGAAGTAACAAAGCTTAACGGTAGAGTGACCACTTCGTAACAAAACAATAACGTAAGTGACTAAAACGTAACATTTCAAATATAAGTGACTAAAATGTAATTTGAAGCAAACAAAAATGACTGTTTTTTTAGTTTACCCAATTTGTAAATACTTTTTTATAAATTTATTATACTATAAATTAATTATAATTTATTATACGTTATTATTATTTTGTCTTCAAAATCATTACATTAATCAATAAAAGTCGTATTTGAGTAAAATAACTTAAAATCACATCATTTTGAATTGAGATACAATAAAAATCAAATAGTTTTTTATGAGTTTTCTTTGTGAAATACCAACGTATTATAAATTTTTTTTTATATGATCTATTTAACTCATAACTTTTGAATATTAAAAATTCTATTTATTTTAACCCCATGTGATGATCTGATGGTTAAGGGTGTTCATTACTGTATGTGTGGTTTGAGTTTAAGTCACGCTAGTTATATTTTTATTCAAATTTTACCCTGTTATAGAAATTCGCCAAAAAAAATTTTATTTATTCAACCGTCATTTATCTTTTAATTATGTAGTTAGAAATTTCATCCGTAAAAATTCTATTTATTCTATTTACGTACTTTTTAGGAATTAATTTTGGTCAATAGTTTCAAACATAAGTCAAAGTATGGGTCTTAAAATCAAAATGATTGAACTCCACAAATCCCTCATTTATGTACGAAGATTCAACAACTCAATCCATGCTAACGTAGTAACATCCATATTTTTCCTACTCACAAAATTCGAAGAAAATGAGAAAACATAAAATAGAGAAATTAAAAGAAAAAGACATTATTAAAGAAAAAAGGCATTGGCCATATGCTCGTGGATATCTCTAGCATGTGACAAATGGCATAATAAGCACCTTTTAATTCTAATAATTTGCACAGAAATATGATAAAATATAATTGAGAGAAATATTGCCGACACAAAGATTGGTAGAGATTAGAACAGAATAATATTACTATAAAAAAACCTCATAATTAAAATAAAAAAGGATAAAGAAAGATTTAATTATGAGTAAAGGAATATAAAAATTATACGTTAATAAGTTGCTGATATTGTATGTAATTTAGGGCTAGATTTTTTATATTATTTTACATTAAATTAACTAAATTTAATATTAAAATTATTGATTTGTAGGTTGAAATTTTGGAAGAGGAGGATAGGGAGGCAGAAGGGAAGAAAAGGGGAATGTCCACCCACACGCACACATGCGTCTCATTTGCCTTTTGGCTTTTACCATTCAATTAATGTATAAAATAATAAAAAGTTGCAATGCACATTAAAAGTGTTCCAGTTGTTGCACGAGGGCCTCTTTTTTGTTCTCTTCTGCTTTTCTTTTTCTGCCAGAAATTAAGTTCATATATATGGTAAGCACTTCAATTTTCTTCCCTCTCCATCCCCTTCACGTTAATTATTTTCTCTTCATTATTGATTCCCCCACACACATATTTTTCAATCATTGCACTCTCCACACATGCGTGCACTGTATGTGAACAAGGTTCACGAATTATTCTTCAATTTTTATTTCCTTTCAATTTATACTGTATTTTTTGCAACTCGATTACGTGCAAAGATTAAACTCATCACTCACACTAGAGGTGAGTTTAGATGGGCGGTGTGTTTATCTGCAGTTAGTATAAAAACAGCGGTGACGGTGAGATTAGATACTGTAACGATACTGTAGCGTGAGACAAAAAGTAAGCTAAATGCACTGCACCGCACCCAATCGCCCATCCAAACTCACCCTAGATGTCAAAGAGTCTATTGCTACTTCTTTAAAGCTGTGGTTGAAAGGATCGGGTTCAAACCTAATAACTCAAATAATATATGTTTATAAAAAATTTTAGATCATAGGATGATTGAAAACCCTAAACTAAAAGAGCGAAATAAAGGAAGAAGAGGGGGGCGGGGGGGTTAAGAGATTGTCCTTGATCGAAATGATTGAAAAATAGCTAGTTCATAATAGTGGTTGGCACTCGGCAATGTGTTACAAACTATGACGTGTTACTATTGGACTCGTACAATTTATCTGAATGAAACTATTACTAACGAATCAGGTTGTCAAGTAACTGTAGGTCCCGTAAGATTGAAAATCAATGTTGCCTAACTTGTTTGCATTGAACAATCTTGATCGATGAACTTAGGCGGATGAATTGTTTTTCATCAGCTAAGGAGATGATGGTAAGGTGTTTGAAAAATTGCGGAAGTGAAGGATTGTCAGTATCTTAGATTGGCAAAGATTTTGAGGGTAGTGGATCTGCTTCACTGGGTAGCTTTAAGACCAAGTTTGTCTTCTTTGTTGCGACCAAAACTTCATAATGGGCAATATGCACTGTTGGTGAGGGCATTAGTAAATGAACCATCACAATCGGACTCGGACCCAATATTTATTTTATCTTCTATGGAAATTAATCTTAAACTTTTGCCAAACTTTTTTGTATTTAATAAGATTTCTTCATGATATGTAGAGGTGTGCACGGATGGAAGTTTATCCAAATGAAATGATGGGTAGTTAGTATATAAACAAAATTGAATTATCTATATTATTGTACATGATGGTACTTGTTTAGTTGTTTCTTTCTTTTGTAAGTTTACTATTCATATTCCTTTTTAAACGCAAATGAGTTTATCTTGCACTCAAACAGGTCATATGAAGAACCCAAGACTATTTCATTGATTTATGTGACTGGAATGTACTTATACTTGACTTGAGAATCGAAAATTTTCACTCAATACCCGGGATCCTAACACTTAATTGTACTCGAATACTAAACCCTTATTGGTACGTGCATCAAGGAGCATAGGTGTGCATGTCTTAGTCCCTTCCTTTTAGAAAATAGGTTAAGCCATGATTCACAAATTTTTTGTCGGTAAATTTAGTGGGTTGTTTTTAGTTGTTATTCATGAAAGGTTAATTTAGTGGTTGTTATTTATTTTTTAAAGAAAAACACGATAGAAATTAGAGGTGCTCATGGGCCGCCCGGCCCGACGGTCCGCCCGAAATATGGGAGGATTCGGTTAAAAATATAGGCCCGAAATATGCGTTTGAGCAAAAAAAGAGACCCGTTTAGAAAACGGGCCGGGCTCGGACCAAAAAAGTATAATAAATTTTTATTTTTTTTTATTTTTTATTTTAAAATACTTTTTTTATTTTTTATTTTTAAAATAAATTTTTGGTGTTTATTAAAAAAATGGGCCGGGCTCGGGCTTAGGAATTTTTTCTTGAGCCGGGTCTGGACAAAATTTTAGGCTCATATTTTGGGCCGAGCCGGGCCCGGGCCTATGACATGGGCCGAATTTTTTTTGGGCCCGACCCGGCCCATGAGCAACTCTAATAGAAATGTAGTTATTCAATGTTGAATTTTGTGTTCTAAATGTAGTATCTCTGTTTTGTATATTTGTATTTTTCAAACAAATTAATTAATAAAAAATTCATTGCTTACATTAATATTTTTTTTATATGATGTCCTCAATGGTTTTTGCATGCAAAGTAAAATGGAAGTAAATATTGGTTCATTATTTATCTAACGCTTAACTAATACTAATTAGTATTAATTTGTTAAATCTAATATGAAAAGACATCTTGTTTTAGTAGATGAACTCAAACATGTCCTTAGTCTAATCCAAAATGAGTAAACCGATTGAAAGACTAATATGTTGTCTATCAAGTCCAATTGGGGATATGCTTTATCTTGAGCATCAATCAAAGCGGATGACTCCCAAAAGATAAATATATAGATGTAATAGGCTGAACAAATAGTATAAAGGACAGGACCCAAGTAGAATAAAATTTGTATCAGTTTTTTGATTTATTCACTTGTGACTCGTATACTTTGATATAAGTAAAAGCTTAAGTTCAAATATATAAGAAACTGAAAGCTGGTGCGTTGAGTATACGACTTCTGCAGTATGGATCATATTGGGAGAATGGATTTATCCTAAAGAGATTAATGATGTCCTATGAATGTAATATACTTATGATAAGGTCAATGAATAAGCACTTTGAGTAGTTTTTGTAATGGTATGTAATTAGGGAGAGCTCAATTGCAATACTATAGTAGAATGACTTTGTGACTAAATAAGTTTATACAATTAATAGGCGAAAAGTTGAAACTTAATTATAAATTATTTGATCTCTAATTATATATGTCCAATTAGTTCATCTTCTAGTTTGTTGAAATCATAAATGAATTGTATGTAGAAGAAAATTTAAAAAATAAATAAAAATGATGAAGTTAGAGAAATGAGTCGTATTCACAAATAAATGTGTTTTCTCGCATTGAGTATAGAAATGACTTGAGAATTAATTTAAGGTTTTCAAATTATTAATTAATTAATATAATTAAATAATTGAAGTTTAAAATTCGAATTAAATTAAGCAGTCGTTATGAATGCAATCGAATAAGTAGATTAAATATATTTTCTCGTGGTAAAGCTGTTATGATTTTAACAACATCAAAATTGGATTGAGAAAATTCTTTAATTGAAAATTAATTTACTTAATTTAATTAAATAAATAATAATCATTTTGGGAAACATAAAATAAATAGTGGGCTAAATTAAATTAAAAGTGTTGAGTCAAAGTCTAGGAAGCACATATAATTGGACTAAATACAATAGAGGCCAAAATCCTCTCATCATAAGAGAGAAGGGTAGGAACCCGTCATTAGGGTGTGTCATCCACCTCTTCTCTAGTTAGAGTGTTTTCTATTTTGAATAATATTATTTGTTCAAGTCTTGTTTAAGTCTTGTTCTCATATTTCTCTCTATAAATAGATGTCACTGATAGAGCTATTCACACACAAGTTTCATATATTGTTATTTTTTCAGAAATTAGTCGAAATTTATTTTAGAATAAATTCTATTTTCTAGGAATTATAATTTTTACCGGTTTCTATTGAGAGAATTACTTTCCTACTACTAAAAGTAATTAAATTCGTTTCTGATTTTATTTTTGGTTTGTGTTGCTTGTACTCACACTCGATATGATTCGTGGTACAAGGATAGTAGAGAAGATCATCCGGTTAAAAGCTGGGAACAATTCAAATTCGCCTCGCACAAAGCACAAGTACTTTTCGAGAAAAAAAGTTTTTTTTTACTATAAATATTACAAACCAACTCGATTTTCAAAATTTTTTAAATTCTGCTGTAACTGAAAATTGATTTCTTAACCGAATTTTTCCAACAATTATTATTAGAGTCAGGTTATGCTATGTTTATAATATAAACCAATATTGGAATTCCTCTCTTATTCATGTTTAGTTAATTTTGATAAGATGTTGCATCTTTTAATTATATATATGTTTTGGGTTGTGTATATGAATTAATATATTTTTATTATTTTATTATATATGATGAAATAATTTTACTAAAGTTGTGATTCCTAAAAATTAAATTACATGTATCAATTTTTGCAGTGAATGCATTTTCTCACTACGTACAAAAGATTACAAAAAAATTAAATTAATTTATTCGAATTATTATTTAATTGATAGTAATTAAATAATTGAGTTCAAAATAAGAAATTAAATTAATTAGTAATTGTAGATTTATTGAGTGAGGCAATTAAATTTATTTTCTCATAGATTCTAATACGGTAAAGTTGTTATGACTTTAATGAAATTAGAATTGGATTGAGAAAATAGTTTAATTGTGAAATTAATTAATTAATTAAAATTTTAAGAAATAAAAAAATAACTATTGAGTTGGATAAAAATCCGGTAACACATATAATTATACTCAATATGCGAGATAGGCCTAAAAGCCCATCTCGAGGGGTGAGGGTGGCAAACCCTAGTTCCCCTTAGGGTTGTCATCGTTCCTTGAATTCTACTAGGAGTAGAATATCATCTTTTCTATTAAAATATTATTGTTTATTTAAAATAAGAAATATGTATTAACACAATTGCACAAGTTATTGAGCACCGTTATTCTGCCGAAAATAGTGACAATTTATTTTTAGAATATATTCTATTTTTTCGATAAAAACTCTTAGTTTTTTGGTTCTATAGAGAAAATTACATTTCCCACTAAAATTTAAGAAAGTTTTCCGTTCTGTGAACTTGATCCGTTTTTTTTTTAACCCACACTCAAAGTAATTCGAGGTTCGAAGATAGCGGAGAAGACTGTTCTGTAAAAAGTCAAGAAATAAATAAGCTTAAGTTTATATTTAAGCCTACATGGGTTACACATTTTAAGCCTTAATTCACTTACATTTACATTATTCTTATGTAATTTTTAATTAGTTTTGAGTCAATAAGTCCATTTTACAATTGATTTTAAATTATTTCAAATTTTCTATGTTATTTTTAATGCTTTTGAATAAATAAGCTTTTACAAGGTCTTCTTGTAGGCATTGGATTGAGTTTGAATAAAAAAAGCGAATATGGAAGAGATGAAGCGAAGGAAAGATAGAAAATGAAAGAACCACATTCTGGCCAAGAAGGCCGCAACATTGGATCTCAATGTTGCGACATTAGCCTGATTTCTCTAGAATTATTCTATTTCGATTATTATGGCATTTTGGTCTTTTCACTTCTAGCTCAAGATTTTCCTAGAAAAGCCTTGTAAATAGTACAAGCTAGTAAGTATGCTTTCTAAGTTTTTTGAGGCTTAGTTTCAACTTTATAGTTTTGTTAGCCGCTCATACATTCAATTCATTTTGGGTTATCTCGAGCTAACAGGACGATCGACTAGACATATATAATTAAGGCTCAAATCATTTGTAATTAAGTTTCGGCTCTTCACCAATTAATTACAACATTATTTAATCATCGAGTCATTCCACTATAGTACCATGACTAAACTCTCCCTTATTATATGTTGTTATGAAAGTTACTTGATAAGTGCTTGTCCAATGACTGTCATAAGTGTGTTACCCTCATAGGAGATCTTTAGCCTCTTTACGATAAAATATGTTCTTCAAATATGATCTTATTTTATCCCATAGTATCCATTACACCTTCTGATATGAAAAAAATCAATTACTAACACATAGTAAATAAATAATTTGTCTTATGAGAAATGACCCATGGTGACATTCCTTTTTCAAAAACCATGTAATGCCAATGAGAGGATATCATTTATCCTTATAGGGCTATGAGTCCACTGTTTTGGTATGATGATACATCATGCAGAAGTCATATACCTAACGTATCAACTTTCATTTTCTTATCTATTTGAACTCAGGGTTACATGAAAGTATACGAGTCACACATACATAGTCCATCATCCACTCAATATTAAGGTATATCACACTATGAACGTCACAAGTAGATAAATTCATAAACAGATCTAGATAAATTCAACTTCTGGGAGTCATTCACTCAGATACCCTAGACAATGTATCTCCCCAATTGAACTTGATAGACAACATAATAGTCTTTCAATCGATTTTCTCAATTTCTATTAGACTATGAACTATTTAGATTATCTACTATATAAGTTATCTTCTAGCATTATGATCAGACCACATAATGCAACTTAATATTAATTAAGCATTAGATAATTAATGAGCCAATATTTGTTTACATTTTTTTTTGAGTGCAAAATCTGTTAAGGACAACTACAAATGATATTAATGTATAATGAAGTTTTATCTAAACCAATCTATTCGAAAAATTACAAAATGACAAATTCACTGCACTTAGGGCACTAAATCCTAACATAAATATGTATAATATTATAATTATAACATTAAAAAAAATATGTAACACAATTCATATTTATAACTTAATAAAATAAAAATATACATTTCTAAATATTAAATAAAAATAATGACTTATATATATATATTTTAAAATCTATACTATAATGAAACTTTTTAACTATCACAGTATCACATATCTTATTCAATTTTAAATTATTTTTATATTAAATAATCCTAACAAAATAGGTGAACATATTCATTTTATTTATAAAATTTATATTTTTAATTCAAAATAAATAAAATCATTTCTCGAATCAAAAAATTCTTGTATTTTTCATTTAAGGTAAATCACACAACAGGTCACCCAATTATATTTAAGCTTTTTTTGTCACCTATAATCATAAAAAGTTACAAAAGAGTTATCCAATTAATCACATTAGTCTTTTTTAGTCTAATTTCGTTAAATATGGTTAACTTTATGACGAAGAGATGATGTGGCAATTCTAAAATTGATATGATAACAAATTTAACCCTTAATATATATAGATTCTGTTCATTAGGTCATAATTCTAAAGAAATAGACCTTTACCATTTACACATTGTCTCAATTTACTCTAAGTTCTAAAAATATAACATTCTTTAAAAAAATTCTTTCTTTTTTCTTTGTTTTAGAATTAATGAATTATTAGAACTCATGTGATTGGCTTAGTCCTTAGTGGCCAAGGAATGTTCAACTATAAAACTCATTCGAGTTCGAGCCTTTAAGGGAACAAGTGGAATGCAACTTTATTTGGGCAGCTCCCATTATAAGTTGTTTGTGCACCCAAATAGATTTAAAGGATAAACCTTTTTCATATTTAACTTAATCCTCTTTTGTTGCAACCTTCTCAGCTTTAGCAGGCAAAACTATCTTGAATAAATTTCATTTAGTTCGGTTTCCATAATTCATAGTAAAAAGAAAACTATCTTATTTGAGGGGTGGGAAAAGAAAGGAAAGAATAAATAGAGGTGACTAGGTTTGGGTGAGTAAGAAGGAAAGAGAAAAAGGAAGAAGCTAGGGAGAACAAGAAGAAATAAATAGAAGTAAAAAATATATATTTTTAGTATCATGACCAAATCGAAATAATATGTAAATATTTAGGTTACCTATTTTTTTTAAAAATGGATCAAATGGACACAATGTGTAAACCTTTAGGGTTATATTTATTATTATGTTAATTTTAGAATCATCGTCTCATCTTTTCATTACAAAGTTAACGATGGATGACAAACTAAACCAAAAAAGAAAAACACGATTAATTAAGTGAACATTTTGTAACTTTTTATAAGCAAGTGAACAAAAAACTTTAAATATGACTAGAAATTGTATCACATGCGTATGCGTGTGGAAACCACGTATTTAGAACATAGATGTGTGTTTAAATAATAGTATAAATATATAATCGATAGATGTAATAAAGTATTCATAATAAAATTAAAATGTATAAAAATAATAAAATACAACTTTAGTTGACGGGTAATTTTAAAGTTTTATTAATGCAATTAGTATGGCTTTAAATTCCATCATGTCATGCCCCAAAATGTGGGTTAAAATTTCTGAGTTAAATCTGTAACTGTTGGATTTATTTTAATTTTCTATTTGAGTGTGCAATTAAGCTTCTGTTTGGGCTTGATCTGTCAAAACGTCGAAAATCATATCGATACTTGCGCAAGTATTGATACATTTCTAACAAGTATCGATACTTTTGTATTTTATAGTGAAGAAAACCCTAGTGTGTCGAAACATTCGTGGTTAAGTTACCGAAAAATCGTAAGTATGAGTTGATTGAAAATGTAACCAGGTGTCGTAAGTACATTATTACTATGCTTCCAATTTACGAAACTGTGTGTTGGGTAATTGTGATGTTGTTTCTGTGATATTGCCACATTTACTATAAATGCATGCTCTATTGTTCCTGCATATAAGTTAACTTGTCATTATTTTTATGTTGATAACATGTTGATACTGTCATTGTATGTTATACTGTCACTAATCATTAATGACATGATACTGTTGCATGAGGTTGGGTTATTGAAGGAGGAAGTTTAGGCATATAATGCCTGATTGGTTCACCGATCAATCTACTAGTGGTTCATCCACATAACTATTGACGGTCCATTCGCATATCTACTAGTGATACGTCCAAATGAGCTTATGCTCCTACTGTTGCCGTGTGAAAGGTTGGACTAGTTTTAGGGAACTTTTAGTGTGGTGTGTAGGGCCAGATTGGGTAGTGGACTATACTGTCATTCATGAGCATGCCAACTGTTACGGTGAATTCTGTGAATATTGTGAAACTAATTTGTACATATATTGCTTACTTTGTATTCCATTATCTATTGCTTTATATGTTTTACTACCTATATGTTAAGGCAACACTGAGCTTAATAGCTCACTCTTTAGTTTTCCCATCTTTCCACATAACTTGTGAGGTTATGGCTCAAACTTGACATTTCGGAACGCTGTCAACGATTTTGAAGAAAAGTATTTTAAACTTTATTTTATAAACTCGATTGGTTTTTTTTTGTTGCATTGTTTTGAACGGATTGTGGCATGGACTTGGTTTTACATATGAATGTTTTATTTGGGATATAACATTACACGTTTTAATATCAAACTCGAACATGGCTAAGAACTTTAGGAATGTTAAATTATTTTAAAGCGGTTCAAATATGATTTTTTTAACAACTTTGGAACTAAAATTAAAAGAACAAGATAACTAAATTAAACTAATGTTTTCCTAAAATGAGTTAAATTAATATGTGTTTTTGAAATTGAATCGAAATTGTTTTTTAAAAAGTGATTTTTACCAATCCTGACAAAAAGTATTAATACCCTGATATCTGGTATCGATAGTTGATCAAATAAACGATTTTCAAATAAACAGAATGCCAAATTGGTATCGACACTTATAAAAGTATCGATACCGATTGGTCACGTTTTACAAATTTCAAAATTGGTAGAACGTCTAAACCTTATCAATACTTTTTAATTGGTATCGATATCCTCTATAAAAACTTGAATTCTTTTATGAAACGGGTTTGTGATTTTATTCGAAAACTGAATGTTTTATAGGACCATTTCAGTAGTTAGTGTGACTTCCACAATTCGGTCATAGTGTCTAGGTCGGGTTGGGGAGGTTACACGTTATATCAATATTTTTTATTGCTTTTTAAATTAAAAAGACTAAAGGACCCTTAAACAATGTAACTTATTTTAAATACGAAATGACATTTTTTTTTAATTTCTCTTATCGAGTTAGTACCCGATTGACTCATGACACCAACTCAATCTAGGGTTTAAATAATAATATAGATATACAACTGATTGATGTAATAAGTTGTGCATATTAAAACAAAAATATAAAAAAATTTAAAATAATGGTTTAGTTAAATGTTTTTATTAATTACAAAAATTAACATGAACTCGAAAATCACTAAATGTATATTTTTATTAATGTTTTAAATGAAAAACTAACAAATAATATAATTAATTTTAATTACGATAATACATTTCAATAATTTTTCTAACTAATTTGATATCCGATAACTACCTTCCGTTTTCTATCATTTATCATCCAACGGTAGGACAACTAAGATTGTATTTAAGAAGGTTCATTAATTTTTCCGTCTCGAGAGTTTCAGTCTCTGTTTCCAACCAGTAAAAGCAAAAGGGAAAGAGGACCCCAACAGAACAAAAGCAAATAAAAAGGAATATAACTATCTCAGTTTTCTTGGTAAGTTTTTTTTATGGAAAATTATCTAAAAGTGCATAATTTATGGAGTTTTGTAGATTTCATTGGTTAAAAATATAATATGTGACTCATAGAATATAATAAAAATATATAAAACATTATATATATAAACCAATAAGACACGTGTCATATTTTTATGAAGTTTAAAAACTTCCTAAATTGTGTCTCAAATAATTATTCATTTTTATTAAAATTTTTATTTTTTTCAACTTTATATTTTTATGTTTCGATATTATACCGTATTTAAACTATTATAATATATTACCATACTTGTACAAATTATTTTTGATACATACTTATACAAAGTTTAAATATATTAGTAATACTTTATTTCATAATATTCTTATATAAATAATAGTTTATATAAGATATATATGGATGGACTCTCGACTGTATATAAAACCAAACATTTTTAGCGAGTTAGGAGGTTAAAAAATAATAATATATTTATTTTTAATGATATTTTTTTGAATAATTTCATTATATGTTTTGATTATATTTGTTATTTTGACGCAATACTTAAATTACTCATAATTAATTTACAATCCATAAATAAGAGAATAATTTGATCCAACAAATTTAAATCTACGTCTTACTGCATTGACAACAAGATCCATATCAATTACATTAAGACTCAATCGACTATTTTTAATGATTCTTAAAATTAATGTATATCAAAATAATTTTTTTGTGTCGAAAACTGAACTGCAATGATCATAGAAGAAAGAGAAAGAGAAATGAAAGAGAGAGAGACACGGCTTTTGTGGGGTTGAAGTGACATGATGATTGAGTGCACGTGTGGTTACTTGTGTCCACGTGCATCTGTTTTATTCACTCAAAAATTGATTGATTTTTGTCACTTTGTTTCTTTGATATTTCTTCACCTTTTTCTCTTTGTCCTTTTGCTGACAGAACAGACGCTCTCTATTTGGGCCCCATCTTCTTGTCTTTTTTACTTTTTTTTTTGTTATTAATTATTGTTTTCGTTGATTACATAAATTTACTAGATTAATAATTTATAAATACACCTAATCATACTTTAGTATTATTCGCCAAATCTTAACTGTTTAAGTTTTAGTTTTATCATGTAAAAATTATGTACAAGTAAATTATTCTGTTTAATATTAATAAATTGCATTATATTCTCAAAAAAAATACAAATTCAAACTTTGGAAATAATATTATCAGGAGGAATAGTTATAAACTCCAAATATAAATAATAAAACGAATATGAAGAATATTAAAAATATTATTTCGTTCAATACTTATAATGATTGATTCTAATTAGAATTGTCGGTATAGTTAATTAGTAGTATTTTTTAAATATTATATATATAAATTTAATATATTTATAGAGTATTAAATAATATTTGTATTTATTTGTTATTTTGGATACCGCCAACAATAGAATTAAAGGGTTATACATGTGATTATAAAAGAAATCGGTTTGTCTAATGTTTTATAATTTACGTGATTTTTTTTTCCCTGCTTCTAAGGAATTTATAAATACTAAAATTATATTTAAAAATACAGTATAATCACTTAATGTTTATACTTAATTGTGAGAATTTTTTTTAAAGGAATTGCATATGAAAGATACAATAATAGAGAAGCCAAAGTCATGTGGATTGTTGATAAAATATTGGATTTTCAATAATTATCAAAAGTAGAAAAATAAATTGGAACTAGAGATTAGACAACTTAATATTTGGATAATAAAACACTTTATTATTATTATAATGATTAATGAATAAAGATTATATGTTTCAATTATGTAGTTGTTATCCATCTTTAATAATGGTAATGAAGTTGATATATATATATAAAGATATTTTAAGTAAGTGGGTTTGGATATGCGGTGCGTTTATCTGCGATTAGTGTAAAAGTAGTAATGATGATGAAATTAAATACTATAATGTAAAATAAAAAGTGAGGTAGACGCATCGTATCGTGCACTCGAATCACCCTTAATTTTAATTTCTCCAAATACTTTCTATTCTTTTACCAAGATATATACATCACCATGACCTTATTTAGCATGCAGGAATGAGCTACATATGAAAGCTTATACATTTTCGGCTTGCCTAATAAATAAACATAGAAGGCCTAGGCCACAAACTGTTTGGAATTGGTGGACCTAAGACCTATATTCCTTTTTTTTCCCTTATTTCTTTTTAATTATTTGGTTGGTCCATGACTCCACTATCATCACCCTAGCTTCAAAATCGAATCTTGCAAGCATATATAAAGAAATGTTTAATTAAATAATAACAAAACAAAAACCAAATTTTGCCACTTAAATATTAGTTAAGTAGGCTATATATACATATATATATATATATAAGTTGGCAAGAGTCAAATTAAGTGAAAAGAAACTTTAAGGTCGCACAAGCTTCTTGCCCCAAAATGATTGTTGTTTCATCAATTTTTTTTAATGTACTTTTAATTTTGATTATTATTGGGTAAAATAAAAGTTATCATAACTCAGTTTGGGTTGAGCTCATACAAAGTATTTAGATTAATTTTTTAAGTTCAAGTTTGACCTGACCCGAAAAATAAGTTTATTTTTTTGTCCAAACCCGACCTAATTTAAAAAAGGTAAGCTATAGGGTCCAATCCGGACCGTTTATATTTGATTTTTTACATTAATTTTTTATTTAAAAATAATTTTTAAAAATATAATAAAAACAATAAAATAAAAATTTTCTAACACATTAAAATTTAATACATTAAAAAATATTTATATTAAAAAGCACTACCACAAATATAATATTTATTTTATTATTTTAAAAAACAAAAATAAATATAATATTTTTTTATTATATTAAATATAATTTTTTAAATTTTATATTCTGGGTTGGGTTATTTAATTGAGTAAGTTTTTTTAAGTTTTGGGTAATAGGTTTAATTGTTATTAGGTTAGTGATTCAATATAAATATATAATTATTATCGAATATATATAATTAATATAATTAATATAATTAATTTGATAAGATAATATATTCGGGCCGGACTGCGCTACGCTAGGACTAAAAAAATTTTCCAAGGCCCGACCCATATAGAAAACAGGCTTTAAATTTTACCCAAGCCCATTTTTATAAGATTGGTATGACATGTATATGTTGCTACAGGGATTGAAATGATATATTTATAGTAATAATGCTGGTGTGAACTTAGTAAAGGATTAGGATACATATGGCATGCTATTAGGATCAAATATGGAAATGACTAGTGATTTACATGGTTATATGAGATCCAACATTTGTTGTGGATTCTCGGCTTATATGTATTATTGGTTTAGCCTGAACTGGTAACCTCAATGCGATGTCAACTTGTGGTGAGCTACCCTGATCACTGTTAGCTTGTGTGAGCACTATAGTCCTCTGTATCCGAGTTTGATTTATTAAGGTTCTTTCGGGCGAAATTGTAACTTAATGGAATGGAACTATTGAAATGGATTGAATATGAAATGAACTATATATGCTTCCTAATTGAATATGATTTCTTGTTAATGATCATGATATGCAAAGTTATGACTAACCTATTTTTTATATGTTTATAAATGATGTTGTTTGATACTTACCTCAACATAGGCCAAAAGAAATGTTTACTTATTTAAATTGTCTAAGTAAGTTAATTAAATCTCATATGGACTTACTAAGCATCCAATATGTTTATCCTATTGTTTTCCCTTCTCTCACCTTGTGGAACATGTTAAGCATATTCGAAGCTCACACTATCTCGTATTCAAAACGATAGCTTTTTTTTTATTGTTTTAAGTTTGGTTTGTGGCGTGTACATAAGTGTTTTGTATATGTTAACTTTGAATGTTGAACATAGCTTTAAACTTGCCTAATGCTTGATTTTGGAAGTGTTAATGTTTAAATGAAACGATATGTTTTGGTAAATGGTTTGAGTTATGTATGTAACAATTGAAATGGCACAAATGGAGGTAATTTGGTATGTTTCAAGTAATTTGAGATAGGTAAATGATTAGATTTTGTCAAATGGTTTGGTTTGAATGCCATGGTATTGTATTGATGTATCTAATGATTGAATAGATGATATAAGTTGGTATAAGGTTGAATGTGAATATTTGAATTTGTTTTGGTGCAAGTTGAAAGTGTTTTGGTGCAGGTAAACTTAACCATTTTTGCAAAAAATGAGGAGTTGTGTGGTAGCCATGAAATAGACACCAAACGACCTACATTTTACCAAAAACAGAGTCTACGTCTTGACGAACAATCTTCCTCATCGCAACGTTAGTCGACAGTAAGTCACGTTATGATGTTAAGTGGCCTGAGGTCACGATGTGACAAACTGTTTGACGATGTCACAACATGGAGGAACTGATGTCACAACATCGACTCTGAGATTTTGAAACTTTACACTTTGGTCCTATTTCAGGCTCGGGACAATAAAAGAGCTTTCGTAAAATCGATTAAGGCTCGGATTTAATTATGTATCATAATGTGAATGTGTTTATGATATAATTATATGTTTAAATGATTTGTTTACAGTATATTTGAAGGTAGTTGCTCCGGCAACAGGTGTGGCATCCTATAGCTCAGACCCGATGGTCAGGTCGGGCAAGGGGTGTTACATGAATAGTGCCAAGGTTGTTGTTCTTGATATCCATATTTTGACATTTTTGATGGTTGAGATGAAAAGATATCAAGAGAGCGCGAATGTTGTCTCATAGGCTCCCCATAGCTCCTACCAAGTTTGCATTATCAACGATGATTCTCATTCATTGATTTTGGATTTTTCACCTATGGGTCAACCTATTGAAGGTGGCGTCAACCCGATTCTTACTTGCACTGTTAGGGTAGAAATTGAGTAGTCACAATGGTCATCACCTCAACCTAATTGGGTCAACATTGCCTTCTCCACTAAGCTTCAAATTCTTATGGTATGAGTTGAAAGAATAGTATGGGTGTTTTGAAAAGTTGTAAACCAAGAAAGAATGCTCATACATGTTCATTAGAATCATCACTAGATTACACAATATGTAAACATTGAAAGTTGTTTTCTTTTAAGAATTGGGACCAAAATTGTATATGTATAAACATTATAGAGCTAAATATCTTCTCATGCCAATTTTAGAATTGTCACGTCATCTTTCTATTACCCCGTTAACGAAGGCTAATAAAAATAGATCAAAAAAGGCAATCAATTAAGTTAGATGATCTGCGGTGTAGCTTACCTATAGATGTAATAGAAAACATATACATTGAAATTCTTAAGTTTTGTCAATTATATATAAAATTGCACAATTATTATAAAAGCTCTAATTTATTTGGTGTCAATTATCTAATTAAAAAAAAATTAAAATTCATAAAGTGACAATAATTCACTTGTTTTTTTTTGAATGACCGATAGATAAAATAACTTACATATTTTTTAAAGCTTAAATGCTAAAAACGCTCATGTAAAGTAATATTAAAAATTAATTAAGTGTTTAATTGAATGTAACATTCAGTTCAGCTCTTCAAATTATGAATTGAAACCAATTTAGCTCTTGAAATAAATTTTTTTTAAACTCGTAATCCATTAAGTGTTGGTATGGTAGCTAATGTGTAAAAAAATTAAAATAAATTAAAAGTTATAAAAAATATAATGTTTTTTGAAGAAATTTAAAACATTAACATTTTCTTTAGAAATTAAAAAAAATCTAAAAATGCTATTTTTTTAAGAAAATCCTAATAAATGCTACGAAATTTTAAACATTTTTCTATAAAATAATAAAAAAATAAAAAATTAATTACATTTACAAATAATAAAAACTTTAAAAAATCATATGGAAAATTTTAAAAAAATTTTAAAATTTTTTTTAATAAAGTTCAATTAACACATTTACTTACATTTACAAAAATCACTTTGTACAATAATTACTCATTTAGCAATTGTATAAAAAAAATAAAACTTTTTATACTCAATGCCACTAAGATTGAAAATTTTCATAAATAAATATGAGAGATATATCATGATATTGATTTATTTGGTTGTGGCTTTAAGAATATAGCTTAAGTTAGTTTAGTGTACAAGTCAACATATATGGAACACGCCAAAAATCAATAAAAAGAATCATTTATGTGGACTAATTTTTTTAATTAATTTTTAATTTTTTTCTTATTTTCTCATTTTTTTGAAACTTTTTATTAAAGATTTTATGACAGAGGTCAACTTGCCTTATTTGGGAAATTGACAATTTATTGAAATAAGTGTTTAGGTTGTGATGATATAGTGAGATTATTCAAACTTGTCGATGAGGATAAATATAACCTGAGATCGGATTGGAACGATCGTACCAAATCCCTTGGATCAAGGAGGTTAAATCGGGGAAAAACTTGAAGACTTATCTTCCAATAGTTCACCTTTCTTTGGTTGTTATTATTATATTGTATTTAACTATTTTAGCTGTTGGTTAGAAGATATTGTAATTGATCTTTAATAAGTTAGCAAGGCTCGAAAATCTCTATATATTTAAGAGACTTTATATAAGTTTATGTGCTAAATTTTAAGAGCACTTATCAGTTCATTGAGGAATGTTATTTGTGAGAGTGCATTTGAAACTGTAAAATCTGTTATTGTTGGTTTTACAAATTAAGTTCTCAGGGAGAGAATTTAGTGGTGAGAGATCTACTCTTCCAAATACAAAAGCAAAGATTCTTCCAGGGGTGTGTTAGAATTAGGTTCACTGGTTGTATTTGTTTCCAAGATAGTTAATTTATCTCATTGAGCTAGGGTCCGTAGATGTAAAGAAACTAAACTACGTAAATAATTTGTTGTCCCCTGATTTATTGTGGTTGTCGCAGCTTGATCAGAATTGCCCACTTCCGCTGTCACTTCCACTCATGCTCTATTTCTTGCAATTTTGTAACTAGTTCAGGTCAACATGAGTCAACTGGTTCAACCTCATTCTCCAAACTAGTATACAACTTGATTCCTGATCCATCTAGTCTAACTAGATAATTCGGTTTGGTTATAACAATATTAGATGTCATTGTCAAAACTTGAACATTGAACCTTAAGGTTTCAACACATAAATTTAACCGCTAGCTATTTTGAATCATTGACTCTACTAAATTTTCATAAACAAAAAGGTAAATTACACCATTAGTTACTCTAAAATAGTGTCGTTCCTATCTTGGTCATTCTAATTTTTTGGGGACAATTTAGTCACTCTAATTAATATAATTTCTCAAAGTGGTCATTGCCATTAAAAATTTAGTTAATTAACTAATGGATCACTGATGTAGCATTTTTTTTTCAATTTTGACTAAAGATAGGAACCTCTCTATAGTTAGTCCAAAATGTTTTTTTTTTGTTTATTTGAAACATAAGAACCCCAAATCCTCATCACCACCCAACACCCACCATAAGAACCACCAATCTTCATCATCACCAATTCTTTGCTCTCGCATCTCTATCACTCCACACTCTATCGCTGTTGCACCAAAAGAACCACCTTACACGACTGCTTTTCCAACATGGATAAAATGTACCAAATGTTGCAGTTGAAAATATGGGAGTCCTATCAACAACATTAAGTTTTACAAAAATAATGGTGGAATTCATTCCATCACCAATCATCGTAACATTCTACATATTCTTGCAATCAGAATAGTGGTTTCGAGACCACAAATTCGTGGTCAAGTTTTGTTAAGAAATTTATTCGTTTGTATGCTCAATTTGTGAAACAAGACTAAATCGCGTAAAGTGCGAAAGTTGTGTTCTATTAGCTAAAAATGTTAAATAGGTATACAAATTTAAAATGGAGGTCCTTATATGGTAATTAAATCATTAAATGAGTTAGTGGACGTGCATGGCTTGGTAATTGAGAAAATTTTAAAGTTAGGTAAGGGTAAAATGGTAATTAGGTAATTAAAGGTAAATTAAATAAAACAAAACAAATGGCCATCTTCTTAATGCAATTTCCACTGAAAATTTCAGCAACTTAGAGCCATTGGAGAGCTTAAAATTTTAGCAACATAAACCCCTTGCATGTAAGTGAATTTTATGTTCGTTTTTGTTGTTTTTTTTTTGTTTTTGGAATTGTTGTTGCTTAACCTAGCTAATTAGGGGATTAATTTCAAAATGGTTGAAAGTCTAGGGTTTTTCCATAAGAGAATTATTTTTGTTTTTGAATTTTAATGGAAGAAAATTAATCTTTGTTGTTAAATAAACAACTTTTGTTAAAGGAATTTTAATGAAATTACCAATTAGGGGTTAAATTGTGAAATGTGAAAATTGTGTGTTAAATGTGTGAATTTGTAGAGTGTGTGGGCTGCTATAAGCATATAGTAAACTCGGCTAGTCTTAGATGTGGATGAAATTGCATGAATTTCATTTTACGAGCCTAAGGACTAAATTATAAATAAGTAAAAAATATAGGGGCAAAATGGTAAATTTTCCATAACATGAATTTTGGATTGAATTGAGTAGAAAGTGATTAAATTAGTTAAATTTCCTATCTAGAGATCAAGAAAAGCAACACTCAAAATTAAATCGAGGAAAAGACAAAGTAGTGGATTAATCGATCAATTGTCTCCGTACTAATTCGAGGAAAGTTCGTATGTTTAATAAGAATTAAATTATATGTGTTTTAAATGCTTAATTAATATAATTGTGATGATACGACATCACGAAAATTCACGATGAGGTATCAGCAACGTATGAATTCCGGTTGAACCTTAGGAATAAAGAGGATACAAATGACATGTCATTAGGGGTTACCGTGTTTTGGGTGTTGGTCTCGTACGTCCTACCGGTGGCTGAGTTTTTGGCATGTGTTGCGGTTACTTTATAGCTTGTGTGAACAACACCGTGTAGCTACGTCTTGATTGACAGATTGTGTGAGCAGACCCAGTGATGGCTTGAGAGTGAGTATTTATATGAGATATGAGATAGAGGTGGTTTCGACCACGTATTGGCACTTAGTGTGCGAGATACCTGAGTATCCGATAGTATTCCAAATGGTTCAACGGGCACTTTGAAATATTTCAATGTTTTCCTAAAAATTTCTTGAGTACTCAGTTTAGTCCCAAACCACTTTTAATGTTTATTTGGGGCTTCGAGGGCTCGTATTAAGGATTGTATGAATGTATTTGAAAGGTTTTTTATTTGAATAATAATTGATTATGAAATGTATGATTGTTTAAGTTGTAAGTCCGATAATACTCTGTAACCCTGTTCCGGCGTTAGATATGGCTTAGGGGTGTTACATTTATTGGTATCAGAGTTACGATTTAGTCGATTCTTGGACTAATGTAGCGTATGTGAGTCTAGCTATTCATGCCATTTAATAACCTGTGATAGTGTGACATCTCCTGACAGTTTAAAATCATGTTTTGCATATAGCAATGGATTCCAATCAAGCGGACTCTGATGATGTTGAAAGTAACACACCGGGATTCGTTCGTGGGGCAATGCCGTCTGGGTCTAAACCCGTGTCTGAGGGTCATGGAGGAGAGGCTAAGGAAGTCTTTTTCTAGATGATGAATGAGTGGCTCACTGAGTTTATCCGAATGAATACGGTTGCTCAACAACCTCTACCCCCACCTTTTCCCCAAGTAGTCCCCGTAGCTCCTCAAGCCTTAGAGCTGACATGCATAAGTAAACCTCCAGTAGATAAAATTCGAAAATATGGGGCCAAAAAGTTGAGAGCTATAGTTGATGATGACCTTGAGAGAGCCGAGTTTTGGTTAGAGAATATAATTCGAGTTTTCGATGATTTGTCTTGTACGCCGTCAGAATGTGTTAAATGTGTTGTGTCTTTTGTGAAAGATGGCGCATATCAGTGGTGGAGCAGGTTAATTTCTGTAGTACCGAGAGAACAAGTCACATAGGAATTCTTTCAGACCTAGTTCAGAAAGAAATATATAAGTCAACGGTTTCTTGATCAAAAGTGCAAGGAATTTCTAGAGTTGAAACAAGGTCGTATGACCATGCTGAGTATGAAAGAGAGTATGTTAGATTGAGAAAGTATGCACGAGAGTGCATTCCAACCGAAGTGGTTATGTGCAAATGTTTTAATGATGGATTGAATGAAGATATTAAGGTTTTAGTCAGAATACCTGAACTGAAAGAATTTTTGGTTTTATTTAATAGAGCTCACAAAGTCGAGGAGCTTAGCAAAGAAAAGAGAAGAGCCAATTCTATGGCTAGAGATTCGAGAAAGAGGTCAATGGGTAAATAATATCATTCATCGTCAAAGAAATCGAAGGATTTTTATAACCGTTTGACTGCTTCAGTGGGTATTCCAACAAAGATCGTGGAAAACAACATGCAGGTTCAAAAGCTTAAGCCACTTTAGTAGCAAGCGTTGGTAGTGTTAAGGCCAACAAACTTGAGTGTCAACGGTGTGGTAGACGACATTTTGGAGAATGTTGGATGAATGACAGCTTGTTTTAGATGTAGTCCGTAGGAGCATTTTATCCGTGATTGTCCTGAGTTGCCCGATAAAGACAAACTACCGACTACTCGACCGAGCAATACAGCTACAAGAGGGAGACCACCCCGAAATACTAGAAATATGAGTGGTAGCTGACGCACAACGAATGATTATGCTGTGAGATCTGAGGCACGAGTGCCAGCTAGAGCTTACGCTATTCGCAATAGTGAAGATGCATCAGCGCTAGATATTATCACTAGTACTTTTTCTCTTTATAACACTGATGTAACTACTTTGATTTATCCCGGATCAACCCATTCATATGTATGTACAAAGTTAGTGTCTAGTAAGAGTTTACCTATTGAGTCTATTAAATTTGTGGTTAAGGTATCGAACCCCTTAGGTCAGTATGTCCTAATTGATAAAGTATGCAAGAATTATCCTTTGATGACTCGGGGTTACAGTTTTCCAGCTGACTCGATGCTTTACCATTTGATGAATTTGATGTGATTTTGGATATGGATTGGTTGGCTTTGCATGATACGATATGAAACTATAGACGAAATATTATTGTATTAAAATGTCAAAATAATGAGACTCTTTGTACTGAATCCGATAATTCGAGTGGTTTACCTATTATGATATCGACTATGCTAGCACAGAAATATGTGAGAAAGTGTTGCAATGCTTACATTGTATATTTACTTGATACAAAAGTGTTAGAATCGAAGATTGAATCAGTGCCAATGGTTTGCGAATATCCAGATGTGTTTCCAAAAGAGTTACCCGGATTGCCACCGATCAGAGAAGTCGAGTTTGCTATCGAGTTAGTATCGGGAACATCACTGATACCGATAGATCTGTGCAGAATGGCTCCTAAAGAGTTGAAATAGTTGAAAGCTCAATTGAAAGAGTTATCAGATAGAGGTTTTGCACGACCGAGTTTCTCACCCTGGGGTGCACCAATTTTATTTGTAAATAAGAAAGATGGATTAATGAGACTGTGTATCGATTATCGACAGCTTAACAAGGTTACGGTTAAGAATAAGCATTCTTTGTCGAGAATTGATGATTTGTTTGATCAGTTGAAGGGTGCAACGGTATTTTCAAAGATTGATTTACGTTCTGGTTATTATCAGTTGCGAGTTAAGGATTTAGATGTGCCGAAAACTGCGTTCAGAACCAGGTACGGGCACTATAAATTTTTGGTTATGCCATTTGGATTAACTAACGCCCTGAAAATATTTATGGATTTGATGAATCGAATCTTTAGACCGTATTTGGACTGATTTGTTGTTGTGTTCATTGATGATATCTTGATTTATTCCCAAAGCGAGTTTGAACATACTGAACATTTGAGAATTGTGTTACAAACTTTGAGAGATAAACAACTGCTTGCTAGAGTTAGCAAATGCGAGTTTTGGCTCTAAGAAGTTGGACTTTTGGGACACATTGTTTTAGCAGAAGGCATCAGAGTTAATCCGAGCAAGATTTCAACAGTTGTTGACTGGAAACCACCAAGAAACATATCCGAGGTTAAAATTTTTCTGTGATTAGCGGGCTATTATCGGAGATTTGTAAAAGGATTTTCATTGATAGCTACACCGATGACTCGATTATTGCAGAAAGATGTAAAATTTGAGTGGTCTGAGAAATGTCAATAGAGTTTTAATCAATTGAAAGCACTGTTAACCGAAGCACCAATTTTAGTTCAGCCTGGGTCGGGTAAAGAATTTGTGATTTTCAGTGATGCGCCATTGAATAGTTTGAGATGTGTTTTAATGCAAGAAGGCAAAGTAATAGCGTATGCTTTCAGACAATTAAAGACGCACAAGCAGAATTTCCAACACATGACTTGGAATTAGCCGCTATTGTGTTTGCATTAAAAATTTAGCGATTCCACTCGTTTGGTGAGAAGTGCCACATATTTACCAATCACAAGAGCTTGAAGTATTTGATGTCACAGAAAGATTTAAACTTGAGACAACGAAGATGACTCGAATTGTTGAAAGACTATGAGTTAATAATTGATTATCACCCGAGGAAAGCAAATATGGTCTCGAATGCTTTGAGTAGAAAATCTTTGTTTGCTCTGAGAGTGATGAATACGCAATTGACCTTGTCTGACGATGGTTCGATCTTAGTTGAGTCAAAAGTTAAACCGATGTTTTTACAACAAATTTATGAGGCTCAGAAATGTGATAATGAATTGTAAGCTAAAAGAGTACAGTCCGAGTCAACTATTGATTCAAAGTTTTAGATCGGATCTGATGATTGTTTGTTGTTTCGAGGTAGAGTTTGCGTGTCGAAGAATCCCGAGCTTATACAAAAAATTTTACACGAAGCATACAGTGGTAGCTTGTTTGTTCATCTGGGGAGTACTAAGATGTATAATGATTTGAAACAGATGTACTGGTGGTCGGGTATGAAATGTGACATTTTTGAATTTGTGTCAAGATGCTTGATTTGTCAATAGATTAAAGCCAAACATCAAATACTGAGTTACGATAGATTTGGTATCGGGATTACCTCTGTCTTCGAAAAAGAAGGATGTTATATGGGTTGTTGTTGATCGTTTGATGAAGTTTACACATTTTCTTCCGGTGCATACGGACTTCTCTCTTGACAGATTAGCCTATATTTATGAGATTGTGAGATTACACAGAGTACCGGTCTCTATTATTTCAGATAAAGATCCGTGGTTTACATCACGGTTTTGGAAGAAGTCGCAAGAGGCTTTGGGAACGCGGTTGCATTTTAGCACTGCATTTCATCCTCAAACTAATGGTCAGTCTGAGAGAGTGATTCAGATTCTCGAGGATATGTTTCGTTGCTGTGTTTTAGAGTTCGAAAGTAATTGAGAAAAATATTTACAGTTGGTTGAATTCACGTATAATAATAGTTTTCAATCGAGCATTAAGATGGCACCGTATGAAGCTTTATATGGTCGTAAATGTTGAACTTCGTTGTGCTTGACCGAGTTTAGTGAGAAAAGATACACGAATTTGATTTGATCTGAGAGACCGAAGAGATAGTGAAAGTGATTCATGACACTTTGAAAGCCGCTTCAGATCGACAGAAATCGCACGTGAATTTGAAGCGTAAAGATATTGAGTTTCAGATCGGCGATAAAGTGTTTCTAAAAGTATCGCCTTGGAAAATAATTCTCTATTTTGGTCGCAAAAGAAAGTTGAGTCCGTGATTTATCGGATCGTATGAGATTATCGAGAGTTGGAAAAGATTCATAATGTGTTTCATGTGTCTACGTTACGAAAGTACCAATCTGATCCTTCGCTTATAATTTCTCCGGCAGAGGTTGAGATTCAGTCTGACATGTTGTATAATGAAGAACTGATCAGAATTTTAGCTCGAGAGATCAAAGAGTTGAGAAACAAAAGAATAGCCTTAGTAAAGGTTCCTTGGCGTCGTCACGGATTGAGGAGGCTACTTGGGAACCCGAGCAAACCATGAGAAAACAGTACCCTAACCTATTTTCTGGTAAGATTTTTGAGGACGAAAATTCCTAAGAAGGAAGAGTTGTAACGACCCGTTTTTAGTGAAATTGAAATAATGGTTTCAGGACCACAAATAAAAGGTCATAAAATTTATTTTAATATTATTTTGTGGTCTACAACATGATAGTATTATTGCATAAAAATTCCGTTAAGAAATTTTATTGTTTGTATGTTTAATTTGTGAAAAAGGACTAAATCGTGTAAAGTGCAAAAGTGGTGTTCTATTAGCTAAAAGTGTTAAATAACTATAGAACTTTAAAGTGGAGGTACTTAAATGGTAATTAGACCATTAAATGAGTTATTGGATGTGCATTGCTTGGTAATTGAGTAATTTTTAAAGTTAGGTAAGGGTAAAATGGTAATTAGGTAATTAAAAGTAAATTAAATAAAAAAACAAATGGCCATCTTCTTCATGCAATTTCCACCGAAAATATCAGCAACTTAGAGCCATTGGAGAGCTTAAAATTTTAGCAACATAAACCCGTTGCATGTAAGTGAATTCGATGTTCGTTTTTGTTATTTTTTATGTTGTTGGAATCGTTGTTGCTTAACCTAGCTAATTAGGGGATTAATTTCAAAATGGTATTTTGAAAGTCTAGGGTTTTTCCATAAGAGAATTCTTTTTGTTTTTGAAGTTTAATGGAAGAAAATGAATCTTTGTTGTTAAATAAACAACTTTTGTTAAAGGAATTTTAATGAAATTACCAATTAGGGGTTAAATTGTGAAAATTGTCTGTTAAACGTGTGAATTTGTGAAGTGTGCGGGCTGCTATAAGCATATAGTAAACTCGGCTAGGCTTAGATGTGGATGAAATTGCATGAATTTCATTTTACGAGCCTAGGGACTAAATTGTAAATAAGTAAAAAATATAAGGAAAAAATGGTAATTTTTCCATAAAATGAATTTTGGATTGAATTGAGTAGAATGTGAATTAAATTAGTTAAATTTCCTATCTATAGATCAAGAAAAGCAACACTCAAAATTAAATCGAGGAAAAGACAAAGTAGTGGATTAATCGATCAATTGTCTCTGTACTAATTCGAGGAAAGTTCGTATGTTTAACAAGCATTAAATTATATGTGTTTTAGATGCTTAATTAATATAATTGTGATAATACGACATCACGAAAAATCACGATGAGGTGTCAGCAACGTATGAATCCCAGTTGAACCTTAAGAATAGAAAGGATACAAATGACATGTCATTAGGGGTTACCGTGTTTTGGGTGTTGGTCTCGTACGTCCTACCGGTGGCTGAGTTTTCGGCATGTGTTGCGGTTACTTTACAGCTTTTGTGAACAGCACCGTGTAGCTACGTCTTGATTGACAGTTTGTGTGAACAGACCCAGTGATGGCTCGATAGTGAGCATCTATATGAGATATGAGATAGATGTGGTTTTGACCACGTATTGGCACTTAGTGTGCGAGATACCCGAGCATCTGATAGTATTCTAAATGGTTCAATGGGCATAGCGATGATTTGAGGTTACATGAGTTCGATTTGAACTAGTACAGGTATTTATGTGAAATACGAGAAGTGATTTATATTTTATATATAAATACATGGTTAGCCTGATTGTGATTGTATGATAGGCTTTGGGTCAAATTAAGTTTCATCTATGCCTTTATTTTTGTTTACCTAAATTGTGGATGATTTGGTAAGTTGTATTTATTAGTCATATGAACTTACTAAGCTTCATTGTTTACTCTGTTTTAATTTCCGTGTTTTATAGTGATTCGGAAGTTCGCTCGGTTTGAAAGTTGTCGGAGATCGCATCACACTATCAAACTCTTATTTTGGTACTAACTTTATATTTTGTGTTAAATGGCATATATAGGTATTTTGGCTAATGTGGCCTATATGTTTTGTTGTGTGTTTAGCCAATTGATTTGGCTTGAAAATGACATATGTGTTGATATGTAAAAAGGTGTAAATGGCCTTATGATATGTGGTGTATAGTTGCTATATGAATGCCTTGGTTGTGAGATTGTGTGTTGGCACTAAATGGTTGTGTTTTAGATATGTATGTATGCTAAATTTTTGGCACAATGTCTCATATATGTGATTGACCATTTAGGTAGACTTTGGAAGTATATTTGGTATGTTTAAAAGTGGTCATATGAATGTGTTTACAGATATCATGTTGTATGTGTGGATGGTACATGATATAAACTTGATATTGGTTGGTTTTGAGTGCTTATTTATGCCATGGTTTCATGCAAATTGATGTGTATAGGCTAGTACCAATGTGGGTGAGGAATTTGGCTTGAAAAATGACCTATTTTTGTCTACACTGGCAGAGACACGAGCGTGTGTCTCAATCGTGTGTGACACACGGCCAGGTGACACGGCCGTGTGTCCCCTGATACTTCTATAGGAATCAAGTCAGTAGGTTCACATGGCCCAGCACACGGGCGTGTGGTTTGGCCGTGCGGCACAAGTTAGTATACCTTCTAGTTTTCACACGGCCTAGCACACGGCTTAGCACACGGGCGACTGAGGCCATTTCGAAGGGTATACGGCTTGGCACACGGGCGTGTGGTTGGCCGTGTGGCCCAAGTCAGTGGGTTACATGGGGTTGAACATGGGTTGGGTTACGGCTGTGTGTTCCCATTTCGAATGCCCACACGACTTGAGATACAGGCATGTGTCCCCTGCACTTTGAAAACTTTTAATGTTTTTCTAAAAATTTCTTGAGTACTCAGTTTAGTCCCGAACCACTTTTAATGTCTATTTGAGGCCTTGAGGGCTCGTATTAGGGACTATATGAATGTATTTGAATGGTTTTTGGTTTGAATGATAGTTGATTATGAAATGTATGACTGTTTAAGTTGTAAGTCCAATAATGTTCCGTAACCCTGTTCCGGCGTTGGATACAGGTTAGGGGTGTTACAAATCTTCTCAACTTTAACATTTTCTTTATAAAACTCCCTTCTTTACATATATCATTATTATTATTTTTCTTGCCTTTCTTAAGAACTACTTTAATGGCTTCTATTATAGTTTTAAACTTACAAAACCCATTTTCTGCCACTTTTATATCAACTTTCTTCTTCAACACATTCAAACTTTTAAGAAATCCCCTTTCATGATATGACTGCCATTGATGTCCCTATTAAGATTCAAAGTTCATTAAACATTGTATTAAGTTAAATGTTGTTGCAGCCTTGTTAGAATAGCAAATAAGAAAGAAGAAATCTTTGCTTTCTCATTCAAGATATCTGTTTACAAATGATTATGCATTGGCTATTTAATGCAACCATGCATATGTAACAGAAATACCAGAAACAACAACCTAGTCTAACAACTATAGCAACTACAACGGTTTAATACTTATAACATTCCCCGTGCTTGGTGAATTTCTTCTCTCCCTAGAACTTTATGACTGCTACTAAGAATCTTAAGATGACTTCTGAATTTTGTGAACAACCTTGCTGATAATGGCTTAGTGAGTATATATGTAATCTGGTTTTGGCTAGGAACATGACCAACTTGAGTGAACCAGCTGCAACTCTTTACCTGACAAAGAACAGATCTAATTCCACATGTTTGAATTTGGAATGTAAATTAGGATTCTCTGCAACCACAATAACTATTGAACTATCACTCCATACAAAACCTTTGCTCATAACTGGTACATGTAATTCAGACAACAAAGACTATAGCCAAATTACTTCAGCTGTGACATGTGCTAAGCTTCTGTATTCAGCCTCAACTGTGGACCTTAAGACAATTTGTTTCCTTGCACTCCATGAAATGAGATTTCCTTTAAGAAACACACAATACCATGAAATGGACCTTCTATCATCGATATTTGTACCCAATTTGCATCTGAGTATCATTCAAGGAAAAATTTCGAAGCTCGAGTGCAACACAACCCATGATCCAAGGTATCCTACAAATAATACAAGATCCTCTTGACAACTTTAAAATGAAGGTCCAATAGTTTGTGCATAAATTGACACACTTTATTCACAAAAAAGACAATGTCTAGCCTCGTGATCGCAACATATTACAATGCACCTACTATACTCCTTTACAGAGATTCATCTTCAATAGGACTTCTTACCTGAGCTGACAGATTACATGTAGTCACCATTAGCATGGGTGATCCTCTTGACTTGTCCACGGATGCTTTTCGAAGTAGATTGAGAATGTATTTCCTCTGATTAAGGAAAAGACCATTGGAAGTTTAAGTAGCTTCAATGCCCAAAAAATAACTTTGCCTCCCTAAGTTCTTCAAAGAAAAATGAATGTCTAGCTCATTAACAAAATGACTTATCGCAAGTGAGTCATTCCTAGTGACAATAATGTCATCTACATACACCAAAATGTAGAAAAGTTTAGACTCTCACGATGAATTACAAAAGAATTATTAGACTTTGATACCTCAAATTTAGCAGCTACAAGATACTGCTTTAGCTTATGGAACCATGCTCAAGGAAGTTGCTTAAGACCATATAAAGCCTTCCTTAATTTGCACACCAATTGCTTTCCACCATTCCCTTGCTGTTCAAAGCCTGGTGGTTGCACCATGTAAATCTCTTCATGTAGGTCACTATTTAGAAATGCGTTATTTATGTCCACTTTCCTGACAGACCACCCCATCAAGATAGCAAGTGCAAGAACTACCCTAATACTTGTTGGTTTAACCATAGGACTGAAAGTCTCTTGAAAATCAATGTTTGCCTCTTGCAAATAACCTTTAACCACCAGTCTGCCCTTGTACGTAGCATCGAGCCATTAGCTTTTGATTTTAGTTTAAAAATCCATTTACAACTTACTACCCTACGACCTTCAAGTAAAGGCACCAGTTCTCAATTTTGGTTTTTGATCAACGCATCATACTCCTTCTTTGTAGCTTCAATCCAAGAAGCACTCTTGAAAGATTCTTCAATGGGCACTAGTTCTTTCTCATTCAAAACTGATGAAAAGAACTTAGGCTTGAATATTCCACTATTCGTTCTAGTTTGTATGGGATGCAAACTCACAGAAGTACATAAAGGTGACACCTACCTTTCAAAACCTCCAGGTTGAGAAGAGCCATTATTTTTAATACAAGAAACTTATGAAGGTCCCTCAGTATAAGATCCTGACATAACATCCCTTGCTGAAGACTGACTTTCTATAGAAGAAACTCTTCCTAGACTTGCCAATGAAAAAACCCTGGCTGAAGCTGATAATGCATACACAGTACTCCTTGGCTTGGAAGCCACAACCACAGGTACAAGAGATTGCTGATGAGACTACATTTTTTAGCCCAGATGATGAGACTTTGATTGAAACCTACAACTAAAGGGAAACTTATACTCATAAAACACAACATGCTGAGAGAAAAATACTCTTCCTTCCTCATTAAGACACTTGTAACCTTTTTGATTTGTACCAAGCCCAATAAAAACACACTACTTTGATTGAAACTGCAATTAATATTGATTAAAAGGTCTCAAATAAGGAATCCAAGCACATCCAAACACTTTAAGTCACGAATAATCTGATTTGGCTTTGTAAAGCTTCTCATATAGAGTATAATCATGTAAAACAATAGTAGGTAATCAGTTCACTAGATAAACAACATGAGAAAAAATGTATGACCAAAATTTCAAAGGCATAGAAGCCTGAGCCAAGAGAGTGAGTCCCATGTCAACTACATGCTTATGCTTCCTTTCAGCTGTTCCATTTTGTTCAAAAGTGTGGACACGTAATCCTGTTCTGAATACCAAATCTGGAGAGCTCCTTCGAAAAAGAACAATAATCTCATCCCTAGTCACTTTGAAGCATTTTGATAGCACTTAAAATGAATTTGAACAAGTTTACGGAAGTGAAAAAAAACTTAAAACTTTAGACTTATTCTTGAGGAAATACAACCAAGTATATTGGCTGTACGTGTCAACTAAAGAAACATAATAGAGAAAACCATCTGATTACATTTGTGTTGGTCCCCAAACATCTAACACAATCAATTCAAAAGGAAATGAATACAGTGCTTTTGAAAAATCAAATGGTAACTTGTGACCTTTCCCTAGTTAACAAGATGAACAAACATGAGACAACTTGTTATTACTGAAAACAACATTACAATCATGGAAAAAATGACTAAAGAGTGCCAATGCAAGGGTGACCAAGTCTTTGAGGCCACAACTCACCAAGATCTCCTAGCTAAGCATTGCGCACAACCTTCGATGATGACACACGTGCCCCAATAGCTATACCAACAACTAAATTAGAAGGTGTATTAGAAACATAAAATCTATAGAGTCCAACATGCATGTGGCCTATTAATAGAGTTTTCTCTATCTGAATATCCTTCACAAAACATAGAAAAGGATGAAACTCAAAATAAACCCTATTATCTCTTGCAAATTGTCCCACTGATAGTAAATTCTTACAAACAGTTGGTACATGAATCATATTCCTGAGTTGCAAAACCCTAGTACCAGCCAGTAGAGTAGAAGACCCTATGTTAGTAATAGACACAGACTCACCGTTTCCCATAGACACCTTACTTGTAACTGTATAAGTTAATTCATTCGTGAGAGCAGCCATGTCAAGAGTAATATGATTAGTTGCGCTTAAGTCAGGATACCAGGCCTGATCCACACTAGTAGAAGAAGATCCTCGAGGATTGAATGGAGTTGTTGAGACTGAGCTTGTGCAGGTAAACCAGACGATCCACAAAAATGCAACAGAGACAAACAACAAGGTACTTGAGTAGCACACCTTTGTCTATCAAAGTGATGATAATTGACTGACATCAAAGAACCTTGATCAACACCAGAAAAATTCTCATCAAACCTATAATAACAGGTTTGAACCACATGACCAACCTTGCTATTCAACTGACATTGTGGCTAAGAATTAGACCAACCACGACCATTACCATGACCTCTGCCACGAGTCCAACCTCTTCCATGTCCACTATGTTCTTGCTTGAACTCCTGATTATAACTCCTGTAGTACTCGATTTGTTTTGTTTGATTTTCACCATCTTCTTTCTGTTGAGATGCCAAATTAGCCTGTATAGGAACTTCAGTAAGTAATGCTAATTGTCCTACTTCATAATCAATGAGGATTTCAGTTAGCAAATCAAGTGATAGCAGAATTACTAATGGGAATATGCGAATAGACTCATAGTCTATCGAAAGACCTCCAAAATAATGCTCACTTGCTCTTGATCTTTCACCATACTCCCAGCTGCAATCAAATTATCACACATACTTTTCATCTTAAATGCATAACACATATTGGAAATCTTAACACTGGACTTTGCACCAAACCTCCTATTAATAGTCATCCAAACTTCAAAACTAGTACAAGCCTTTATAAGATACACCAAGACATCATCTATGACAGTAGATAATAGTCAAGAAGTTAAACAATTATCTTGCTTCTTATGAATGAAACAGTAGATTTTCAACTAACTGGACCTCATTACCAATTACAAATTGTGAAGGAATATTAATTGTGCCTAAAACATATCCCTCAAGATCATACCCTTCAAGAATAAAAGGAATTTAATGTTTCCAAGAATGAAAATTATTCTCACCAAGTTTTATCATGTCATGCTTTGAAAAATACTAAACCTTCTGCAAAACCATACCACTGTTATCTTGTGATCATACCTACTCTCCCATATTTAAGGAATGACGAGGAGTATCACTCCCTGGAACCTCTTCTGTAGCCATTAAACCACAAGATTAGACACTTGTTACAACAAGAAAATAGTGGCTCTTGATACCATGTTAGAATAACAAACAAGGAAGAAGAAATCTTTGCTTCAAGAAATCTATTTACAAATGATCATGCATTTTCTATTTAATGCAACCATGCATATGTACCAGAAATACCAGAAACAATAACCTAGTCTAACAACTAGATAACTACCTTAACCAATTATAGCAACTACAACTGTGTAATACTCATAACAAGCCTTCACAATCCATGTGATAATGGTGAGACTATTGCTTGTTAGCTCATAAGAATATTTCAAATGGTTATCAACTTTGTTGCCATTGATATTAAAATCTTCAAACCCATCGAGGCAGGTTTGGTGGTAAGTCACGGTGAAGCTCAACCATGTTCTTAGATTGTCAGCGGATCCGTAGGGGATGATAATGAGCTGTTGAGATAATCAATGAATAAACCAAGAAGTTGACGACAATTCTCTATTGCTAAATCTATCGAGGATACAACACCTACATTCATTTCTTAAATTTATCAGATAAAAACGTCACCCATGTTGGAGAAGTAGTGGTGTAAGGTGGTTCTTTAGGTTCAGGGGTGGAGGAGTGAGGGGCGATAAAGATAGGGGAGCAAGGGATGGATGGTGATGAGGATTGATAGTTCTTATGGTGGGTGTTGGGTGGTGATGAAGATTTGTGGTCCTTATATTGCAAATAAATAAATAAATAAGTTTTTTGAACTAATTATAAAAATATCTCTAGCTTTAGTCAAAAGTAAAAGAAAATGCCACATTAGCAAATCGTTAGTGGATTATAAGAACTTTTAATGGAGTGACCAGTTTGAGCAATTATCTTATTTGGAGTGACTAAATTGACAAAAAAATAAAATAAAATGACCAAAATAGTAACAACAATATTTTAGAATGAGCTAAAGTGTAGTTTACCCTAAATAAAATATTAAACTATTAAGTTGACTAGTTCCTTACTAAATACTTCTTGATTTCCAAGTTTTAACATTTTTTCTCATTTTTATAGTTGTACTTCTGTGTATACATGAAAGGAGATGAAATGCAAATGATTTTTACATCTAATATGAAAATTCAAAACTTAATTTACCCATTTTTTTAAGAATGATTATATATGATTTAAAGCTTTAAATATTAATGACGATTCAACTTTAAATTAATTGACAATATTGTTATTACAACAATTAAGAAGATATAAATTCAAATACATTTAAATACATATTTTCTTTCAATTTAAGACTAAGAAATAATTATAAAGAAAAATAATAATTTCATGAAAAATAAAGACAATTGAATTACAAACTAAATGCAATAATAATATTAGTCAAATTGAAGGGGATGAAAAGTTATTTTTCCTATAAAGTGAACCATAAATTTTTTTCTTTCATGTGGTACTGCTTACATGCATGTGACTATGTGATGTGTTTTTTCTTCCAAATTATTTTTATACTTGGACAGGAGGCAGTGTATTGAATATGAGTGATGGATCAAAGTTTATATTTTTAAATTAAAAAGAATTATGCTAATAGCTTATGTAATTCTGAAAAAAAAACTTATTGTTGTTTTTATAAAACAAATTGTTCATTCAATATAATGTCAACCTCATATATGTACTAACTTATTCAATAATTTCTTAATATCTTAATGATCTTCCAAATTACAGTGATTCAACCATCTCGAATTATATCTTACTAAATAGAGAGTTAAATATCTCATTTCATTTGGAATATTTGATCAATTCTAGAACTTGGTAAACAATTCCTCAAAATCTCTCGGTACATTTGCTCTCTTTGTTAGAAAATTTTAAAATTATTTTGGGTGGCACTATAAAAAAAACATCACTGTTTTTCTTTGCACATGCTGATATATACGTCTGAGAAAAATAAGTCCAATTTATCGAAGAAGCATGTTACTTGACATAGATATGTCAAATCTGATCTTGCTTTAATTTGATCAGAGGTAGACAAATGGTTAAAGTTGAAAATGATTTTTTTATTATAAAAATTAAGCATCAAAATTACAACAGGCATATATATATTGAAAACGACTCAATACAGCTATGATAAAGAAAACGTAGTTGTCATCTTCGTAGAATTAACCAATACATAAAGGATCAACTTCATTAGTGTTATTATGTTGTGCTGAGGTGCATTAACACAAACAACATTTTGTGTAAGATTAGAAGTGCTGTGTGTGAGTTAGCAATTTTTTTTTGTTGTTTGACTTTTATTTCGTATTTTTGTAGCAGAAAAAAATAGGTTTTCTAAGTAAAAGGAAACTGGATAATGGAGAGTTCAAATATATGGGTTTAAACTTTTATAATTAGAGGAGATTCATTGAATAGATTAAGGAATTAATATTGAATTATAAGACTTAATCTTTCAACAATCTAATCCAATTTCAAGGAGGATGATTATATCAAGATAGTATAGTAGAGTTGAGGCTATAAAAGGAAGTATTGTCCGTTTCTCTTGTATGAATGGTGAGAGCACATTTTAGTTCATCTAGGAATATTGAACTTCGAGTTGTTCCATAACCTTCGGTAAAAGATGTTATAGTGTTGAGAAAATTCACCAAAGGGTGTTAGGCTAAGGCTACAAAATTCTTAAATTGTTTAAGTTGTAATTAGTGCTTGTATATTAAGACTTGTTAGTGAATTCAACTTTGGACAAGGCCAACGTAGGTGGTTCAACAAACTATGTAAATATCTTTGGTGCATTTTAGTTTATGTTTTCTAATTGTTATTTTACATTGTTACAAGCACTGTTATAACAGTTGAAACAACATTTTTTATAACTTCACTTCAACCAGATTTAATAATTGGTATCAAAGTCTATCACCAAATATACTAGGTGCGATCCTATGTCTAGAGGACAACCATGGATTCTACAAAGGAAAGAAGCTCATCTCACAATCACCTCTACTAGATAGCTCAAACTATGCCTACTAGAATTCTCATATGATAGATTCATTAAGGCTATGGAAGAGAAAGCCTAGTGTCCAGCCCTGATAGGTTAGGAACTGTAACACCCCGAACCCGAAACCGATACCGGAGTCGAACACGATGTGTTAACTGGCTTTAACCCTTATAAAATTTATTTTCCAGACACTGCCCAATCTGTGTACTAGTCGTTTTAAAATCATATCTTGAGTTTCGTAACTCGAAAATCAGTTTCGTGATTTTTCCCAGAAACTAGGCTCATGTGCCCATCTATGTATTTCTTTCTAGAATTTTTGGTCGGGCCAATTGGTACAGTTTATTAGTCGAAGTCTCCCATGTTGCAGGGGTCGACTACACTGACCTTTGCCCATTACGAATTGGATATCTCCCTGCACGGGGCTTCAATACTGATGCTGTTTGTTTCTATGAAAACTAGACTCAGAGAGGATTGTACATATATGGTACGACCCTAATTATCTCTGGTTAATTTATTATGAATTTCCAAGTCGGAGTAGGGAATCCAGAACCGTTCTGGCCCTGTCCCTCAAAATCTGATTATCTCTTAATATACTGCCCATATGATTTTTCGTCACTTCCTCATGAAACAGACTCATCGGGCTTCGATTACATAATTTATTCATCAATTAACTCGACTCCTACTATTCTAGTGATTTTTCAATCTCATGACACTGCTGTTGCCAGCATCTGTTACGAAAGTAACTAGGTCCATTTCATGCCTACCTTGAACCAACTCAATCGAACATTCGTGCCATTTTCGCATGGCTTAAAGTTTACATGCCAAAGTTCAAACACAACGTAATAGCTTATACATGCCAAAATGTTCTTCTAAGCCAACTAAGAAGAAAGTACCAAAACTTGCTATCCGGTGTGATGACTTCGATGACGGCCTGACCCCGCAAAAATAGATGAGTCCAAGCAACCTATAATGGGTGACAAGGAAACACCGAGTGAGTTTATAACTCAGTAAGTCATAAGCAATGCACTACCATCCATCAATAACATTATCACAAGAGGAAACAAATGGAACGAGACAATTTACTCCATCCATACCGAACCATACCATAGTTCCTCCAACCTATCGATTCAATTTCATATCAATTCATGCATTCACAATCCATATACTCATCAATAGGACATTGAAGCATTTCATAAATCAATTTATTTCGTTACAATCAAACAACTAAACGGCCTTTCACCCATCCTACGATAAATTTTATGTACGTGACTTCAAGTATAGTTGTCACATAGGTTCAACTACCGAGCTCAACACCAAGTATAAGCATAGCACCTATTAGCCATGTACTCAAGACACTTACCCGATCCGCTGTCCGCGATCGACTCATAGTGTCGCACAATAGTGTCCATAATGATTCACGAATGTATATTGAGCCCGCACACTCGTGCTATATAATCAACTCGCACACTTAGTGCTACGTAATCAATCGCACCTTAGTGCTACATAGTCAAACTCGCACACTTAGTGCCGCATGGTCATTCGCACTTAGTGCATCATATTCGTTTCGCACACTTAGTGCATAGTCAATAGCACTTGTGTACATTTATCCCGCACTGCGCACATCATAAGGTACCCGCACGTTAGTGCCGAGATCAACACTCAGTACATCTTCCTCTTCTCTTTTCATTCAACAATTTCATCATCACATACATACATGCATTTAATATATATGTTATTTATTATTCCATTCAGCATCAATACATAAACATTATACCATTTGAAATAATATCCAACTACATGCTTAATGACTTACCTCGTGTTGGGTAAGACGGTTCCAACTCGGCTACTCGATGACCTTTTCTTTGCCTTTGCTCGATTCACCTCTTTAACTCCTTGAGCTAAATCAAACAATTTAACTCATTAAAGTCTCATTTTGCTAGCTTATGGCCGAATATGACAAGGAGTTTGATGGGTCATATGGCCACCTTTTAGCTCAAGTACACATGGTCATATGCATTTTTAATCAATCAAATGATTCAATACAATTCACTCGAACATCAAAAGAGAACCTCAAGGTACTTATCCATATACACATTAGACATTAGAGTCACATATGTACGAATTCACGATCGAATTCGACATATTAGCTAATTTCCCTTTAGCCGAACCTTCTTAGTCAAGATAAAGCCACAACTGCTTACCTTGGCGAACTACACATCAACTTAGGTGCTCTTTATGTGGCCGAACACACACATGTCTATGTTAAGGCCGATTGCAACACTCAATACATCCTACAAGTATGGACACTTGCATTGACTAAACACCATTTCTATTATTTTTACTCCAAAGCCGAATGCCTCAGCCCTAAGCTCATGATCCTTTCATCATTAAGCAAGTGTTATAGCACAACTAACATCCATTTTCAATTTGAACACCAACATAAAAATATTAAACATGAAATCCATAGCCGAAACCTATACATGACATTACTCATTCCACCATCGAAACAATTTTGTTCAAGACATCAAGCTTTTTATTTGGGTATTACATATATGAGCATTTAGAATTTATATTTTTAGCAAGATCAATTTCTTTCCTCAACACATCTTCATCAAAACTTAAAGGAAGTAATCAAATTTTCCTTCTTTAATAGCCATAGCCGAATGCTCCATCCATCCATCAAAGTTAAAAATTTTGCATGGTCTAAGTAAGAACCATGATATTAACCTAAAACAAGCTAAAATTTCACAACTTTAACACAATATACTAACCTTATTAAGCATTCAAATGGCCGAAAGTCCTTTGCCCTATTCCTTCCTTCACATTCGGCTTAGAAGAAACAAAGATGAACACTTTAGTTTTCTTCACCCATTTCCCCCCCTTCTCAAGCTTCAAGTGACCGAATGTTTGCCCCAATTCTTTCTTTCAATCCGGCCAAGAAGACAAAGATGATGCTTTGTCTTCATTACTTTTCTTTTTATTCTTTCTTTAATCTATTTCCTTTCTTTGCATAATAATCATATGGTTCCTTATTTAATTATAGGGTTT